>NW_012103832.1:2100039-2102299 GCF_000951045.1 Mandrillus leucophaeus
CCCTGTAATCCCAGCACTCTGAGAGGCTGAAGTGGGCATATCACCTGAAGTCAAGAGTTCGAGACCAGCCTGGCCAATATGGTGAAACTTCATCTTTACTAAAACTACAAAAAAGAAAAAAGAAAAAATTAACTGAGTGTGGTGGAATATGCCTGTAATCCCAGCTACTCAGGGAGGCTGAGGCAGGAGAATTGCTTGAACCCAGGAGGCAGACGTTGCAGTCAGCCAAGATCGCACCACTGCACATCAGCCTGGGTGACACAGGGAGACTCCATCTCAAAAAGAAAAGAGAGAAACAAACAAACAAACATATAGACACAATAAAAAAAATGATAAAGGGGATATCACCCACCACTGATCGCACAGAAATACAAACTACCATCAGAGAATACTGTAAACACCTCTGTACAAATAAGCCAGAAAATTTAGAAGAAATGGATAAATTCCAGGACACATACACCCTCCCAAGACTAAACCAGAAAGAAGTCGAATCCCTGAATAGACCAATAACAAGTTCTGAAATTGAGGCAGTAATTAACAGCCTACCAACCAAAAAATGCCCAGGACTAGACGGATTCATAGCTGAATTCTACCAGAGGTACAAAGAGGAACTGGTACCATTCCTTCTGAAACAATTCCAAACCATAGAAAAAGAGCAACGCCCCACTAACTCATTTTATGAAGCCAGCATCATCCTGATACCAAAACCTGGCAGAGACACAACAAAAAAAGAAAATTTCAGACCAACATCCCTGATGAACATCAAGGTGAAAATCCTCAGTGAAATACTGGCAAACCAAATCCAGCAGCATATCAAAAAGCATATCCACCACAATCAAGTTGGCATTATCCCTGGGATGCAAGGCTGGTGCAACATACACAAACCAATAAACATAATCCATCACATAAACAGAACCAATGACAAAAACCACATGATTATCCCAATAGATGTAGAAAAGGCCTTTAACAAAATTCAGCACTCTATTTATGCTAAAAACTCTCAATAAACTAGATATAGATGAAACGTATCTCAAAATAATAAGAGCTATTTATGACAAACCCACAGCCAATATCATACTAAATGGGCAAAGGCTGGAAGCATTCCCTTGGAAGATCAGCACAAGACAAGGATGCCCTTTCTCACCATTCCTATTCAACATAGTATTAGAAGTTCTGGCAAAGGGCAATCAGGCAAGAGAAAGAAATAAAGGTTATTCAAATAGGAAGAGAGAAAGTCAAATTGTCTCTGTTTGCAGATGACATGTTTGTATATTTAGAAAACCCCATTGTCTCAGGCCAAAATCTCCTTAAGCTGATAAGCAACTTCAGCAATGCTTCAGGATACAAAATCAATCTGCAAAAATCACAAACATTCCTATACACCAATAATAGAGAAACAGCCAGATCATGAGTGAACTCCCATTTGCAATTGCTACTAAGAGAATAAAATACCTAGGAATACAACTTACAAGGGATATGAAGGACCTCTTCAAGGAGAACTACAAACACTGCTCAAGGAAATATGAGAGGACACAAACAAATGGAAAAACATTCCATGCTCATGGATAGGAAGACTCAATATCATGAAAATGGCCATACTGCCCAAAGTAATTTATAGATTCAATGCTATCCCCATCAAGCTACCACTGATTTTCTTCACATAATTGGAAAAAACTACTTTAAAGTTCATATGGAACCAAAAAAGAGCCTGCATTGCCAAGACAGTCCTGTCAAAAGAACAAAGCTGGAGGCATCACGCTACCTGACTTCAAACTATACTAGAAGGCTGCAGTAACCAAAACAGCATGGTACTGGTACCAAAACAGAGATACAGACCAATGGAGCAAAACAGAGACCTCAGAAAGAATGCCACACATCTACAACCATCTGATCTTTGACAAACCTGTCAAAAATAAGAAATGCGGAAAGGATTCCCTATTTAATAAATGGTGCTGGGAAAACTGGCTAGCCATATGCAGAAAACTGAAACTGGACTCCTCTCCTTACACCTTATACAAAAATTAACTCAAAATGAATTAAAGACCTAACACCATAAAAACTCTTGAAGAAAACCTAGGCAATACCATTCAGGACATAGGCATGGGCAAAGACTTCATGACTAAAACACCAAAAGCAACGCAACAAAAGCCAAAATAAACAATTGGGATCTAATTAAACTAAAGAGCTTCTGCACAGCAAAAGAAACCACCATCAGAGTGAAGACGCAACCTACAGGATGGGAGAAAATTTTTACAATCTA
>NW_012103832.1:2108724-2112322 GCF_000951045.1 Mandrillus leucophaeus
AGAGGACACAAACAAATGGAAAAACATTCCATGCTTATGGATAGGAAGACTCAATATCATGAAAATGGCCATACTGCCCAAAGTAATTTATAGATTCAATGCTATCCCCATCAAGCTACCACTGACTTTCTTCACATAATTGGAAAAAAGTACTTTAAAGTTCATATGGAACCAAAAAAGAGCCTGCATTGCCAAGACAATCCTGGGCAAGAAGAGTAAAGCTGGAGGCATCATGCTACCTGACTTCAAACTATACTACAAGTCTACAGTAACCAAAACAGCATGGTACTGGCACCAAAACAGATATATAGACCAATGGAGCAAAACAGAGACCTCAGAAAGAATGCCACACATCTACAACCATCTGATCTTTGACAAACCTGCCAAAAATAAGAAATGGGGAAAGGATTCCCTATTTAATAAATGGTGCTGGGAAAACTGGCTAGCCATATGCAGAAAACTGAAACTGGACTCCCTTCCTTACACCTTATACAAAAATTAACTCAAAATGAATTAAAGACCTAACACCATAAAAACTCTTGAAGAAAACCTAGGCAATACCATTTAGGACATAGGCATGGGCAAAGACTTCATGACTAAAACACCAAAAGCAATGCAACAAAAGCCAAAATAAACAATTGGGATCTAATTAAACTAAAGAGCTTCTGCACAGCAAAAGAAACCACCATCAGAGTGAAGAGGCAACCTACAGGATGGGAGAAAATTTTTACAATCTACCCATCTGACAAAGGGCTAATATCCAGAATCTACAAAGAATTTAAACAAATTTACAAAAAAAAAACCACATCAAAAAGTTCCACATATGCAAATAAATAAACACAATCCAGCATATAAACAGAAACAAAGACAAAAACTGCATGATTATCTCAATAGATACAGAAAAAGTCTTTGACAAAAATCTCAATAGATGTAGAAAAGGTCTTTGACAAAATTCAACAGCCTTCATACTAAAAACTCTCAATAAATTAGGTATTGATGGGACATATCTCAAAATAATAGCTATTTACGACAAACCCACAGCCGATATCACACTGAATGTCAAAAACTGGAAGCATTCCCTTTGAAAACAGTCACAAGACAAGGATGCCCTTTCTCACCACTTCTATTCAACATAGTGTTGGAAGTTCTGGCCAGGACAATCAGGCAGGAGAAAGAAATAAAGGGTATTCAATTAGAAAAAGAGGAAGTCAAATTGTCCCTGTTTGCAGATGACATGATTGTGTATTTAGAAAACCCCATCGTCTCAGCCCAAAATCTTCTTAAGCTGATAAGCAACTTCAGCAAAGCCTCAGGATACAAAATCAATGTGCAAAAATCACAAGCATTCCTGTACACCAATAACAGACAAACAGAGAGCCAATTCATGCATGAACCCCCATTCACAATTGCTTCAAAGAGAATAAAATACCTAGGAATCCAACTCACAAGGGATGTGAAGGAGTTCTTCAAGGAGAACTACAAACCACTGCCCTGTGAAATAAAAGAGGATGCAAACCAATGGAAGAACATTCCATGCTCATGGATAGGAAGAATCAATATCATGTAAATGGCCATACTGCCCAAGGTAATTTATAGATTCAATGCCATCCCCATCAAGCTACCAATGACTTTCTTCACAGAATTGGAAAAAACTACTTTAAAGTTCATATGGAACCAAAAGAGACTCTGCATTGCCAAGACAATCCTAAGTCAAAAGAACAAAGCTGGAGGCATCATGCTACCTGACTTCAAACTATACTACAAGTCTACAGTAACCAAAACAGCATGGTACTGTTACCAAAACAGAATATAGACCAATGGAACAGAACAGAACCCTCAGAAATAATACCACACATCTACAACCATCTGATCTTTGACAAACCTGACAAAAACAAGAAATGGGGAAAGGATTCCCTATTTAATAACTGGTGCTGGGAAAACTGGTTAGCCATATGTAGAAACTGAAACTGGATCCCTTCCTTACACCTTATACAAAAATTAATTCAAGGTGAATTAAAGACTTAAATGTTAGTCCTAAAACCATAAAAGCCCTAGAAGAAAACCTAGGTAATACCATTCAGGACATAGGCATGGGCAAGGACTTCATGTCTAAAACACCAAAAGCAGTGGCAACAAAAGCCAAAATTGACAAATGGGATCTAATTAAACTAAAGAGCTTCAGCACAGCAAAATAAACTACCATCAGAGTGAATAGGCAACCTACAGAATGAGAGAAAATTTTTACAGTCTACCCATCTGACAAAGGGCTAATATCCAGAATCTACAAAGAACTTAAACAAATTTACAAGAAAAAAATCAAACAACCTCATCAAAAAGTGGGCAAAGGATATGAACAGAAACTTCTCAAAAGAAGACATTTATGCAGTCAACAAACATATGAAATAAAGCTCATCATTGCTGGTCATCAAAGAAATGCAAATCAAAACCACAATGAGATACCATCTCACACCAGTTAGAATGGTGATCATTAAAACATCAGGAAACAATAGATGCTGGAGAGAATGTGGAGAAATAGGAAAGCTTTTACACTGTTGGTGAAAGTGTAAATTGGTTCACCCATTGTGGAAGACAGTGTGGCGATTCCTCAAGGATCTAGAACCAGAAATATCATTTGACCCAGCAATCCCATTACTGGGCATATGCCCAGAGGATTATAAATCATTCTACTATAAAGACACAAGCGCACATATGTTTACTGCAAGACTATTCACAATAGCAAAGACTTGGAACCAATCCAAATGCTCATCAATGATACACTGGATAAAGAAAATGTGGCACATATACACCATGGGATACTATGCAGCCATAAAAAAGGATGAGTTCATATCCTTTGCAGGGACATGGATGAAGCTAGAATCCATCATTCTCATCAAACTAGCACAGTAACAGAAAACCAACCACCACATGTTCTCACTCATAAGAGGGAGCTGACCAATGAGAACACATGGACACAGGGAGGGGAAGATCACACACTGGGGCCTGTCGGGGGCTTGGGGGTTAGGGGAGAGATAGCATTAGGTAAATATCTAATGTAGATGATGGGTTGATGGGTGCAGCAAACCACCATGGCATGCGTATACCTACGTAACAAACCTTCACGTTCTGCACATGTATCCCAGAACCTTAATTCTGCCACAGAATCTTTTCCTGTAACTATAACTAATAGAGTAGTGAACTACCTCTCTCTACTTATTTACTTACTTATTTATAACCTTACTACTTAACTGTTTCTCTACTTCTCTTTATGCCTCATATACAACACAGATTGTTAGCCTTATTTTCTGATTAGCTCTCCAAGTAAATTAGTAAATAATCATCAGACAGATTTCTTTATTCCTTTATAACACAGTACATGTCTAAATTCTTCATTCCTCAAATGATATTTTATATTGAAGAAACATTTAGTAATAAATTAAAAATGTTTAACAAACCTTCTTTAAAGTAATCAATTATTTAAAATATTTACAGTATTAACCTTAAGCAAATAAAAAATGAAAACATATAAATCTTGAAACAAAAAATTAAGCAAATATCACAAACATGAGCAGACTGAGATGATCCTGAAGTTGAAATAGGA
>NW_012103832.1:2113702-2128414 GCF_000951045.1 Mandrillus leucophaeus
CACAGCTTTGTTTCTCTAAACATAGTGCTAGGTTTTCACTGGCATGGGAAGAAAAACTATCTAAAAGCCTAATATAAGAAAATAATAAAATATATTTTACATGTAAAATTAACCTTTTAGAAATCCAGTTCATTAAATAATTTTAGTATATTCTTTCTATAATGTATTTACATTGAATAGGTAAGTATATTTAATATTAGAAGGTACAGTGATCTACATACAGAGATGCAAAGCTAATTTTCAAGGAAATACTTGATACTTAATCCAGCTGCTGTATTTTTTTTTTAACGAGTTTAAGTTAGTATAATGTTCCATTTACTAGAAGGAGAGTCAAAGGAGGCCTCCATGTTGGTCAGAAACTCATACCACTGAAGTCAAAATAAGAAGCACAACACTACACTGATTGATGACAATGTCTGGCAGAATCTGAAACTGTTAGCTTTATAGTACAGAAAAGAAAGCTACAGTATATCCTAAACATCCACACTGCAGGATTTCTGTGGGATTCTTTAACAGCTTCAATTTCCTGAATTGGGCAACTAAATTCCTAGAATAAAGACAAGGAGCAGATCAAAAAGGGATACTAGATAACAATGTATGACTAACTACAGAAAAGAAGTTTTTAAATTGAAAGACTAAGATGGAAAAGAGAAAGTTGTATTGTACATTATTAAAAAATTATGACAGTTAAAGAATGAAAGTCAGTGCTCATCAAAGAATACTTGAAGTATTAATTGTTGCCTTTTACATAATTCTGTTGCCAAAGTCAATCAACAATATTTTTTAAAGGTGATCTTTAATATTTAGTAGAGTCTCATGTAAATAACATTGTGCTTTACTTCTTAAGATTTATTTTTAGGAAACTGGTCTTGACTACATTTTCTCATACTGATACACAAATTATAGAATATAACATTTTTGACCAGCCAGCTACTTTTAGTCACAGTATAAGCATAAACTAACACACACGCACACACATATATATTAGATACATATATAATAAAAGATACATGTATACACATAACTATTATCCACCATAAACATCAGTTTTTCTTTGGGCTGTAACAGAGGCACATGCAATTAACATCAAGAACTAAAAGCTGAGAATCCAATAACACATATTGAAGACAAACTTAAAACTATTTATAGATAAATAATTTCACTGTTAAAGTCTTTAAGATTTTCCTACATAATATAAAAATTAAAAAGATAGAAATTAAGTGGAATACAAAATTGTATAATCTAATAAAGATGTGCTAGAGTAAATAAGTTAAAACATCTGTATCTAATCATCTACATAAACATTAACTGGAACATTATATGTAGAGAAAAATGTAAAATTTTGAAAGGCCACTCCAAATAAAGACACAAACAAAAAGTAATATTCCACAGCAAACAATGGAAGCATTAAGACATAGTTCTCACCGAGATGATGTAGCTAGAGTACATTAAATAAGACAATAAAGTGAAGGAAGCTCTTGCAAAGTTCTCTGACAAGGATGAATGTGTTTATCAGGGGTCAGTAATGAACTTTGATGTGTCTGGAATGAACTAAGAAATCATGTATAAAACATTAGGATCAACAATGCAGTACACGAAATTGGTGTTCTTTTGCTGTTATATTGCAACGTTCCTTGAATATACTGAACGAATCTATTAATCATTGCTGCTGAGATGGCCATTCTACCAGACATATGGAAGCCTGAATGACTTCTTCCTCTAACTGTTCCATGCAAATTGAATTGCAGGTTGTAGACAAACCAATTTATTATGATTTTCACTTAAAATATGGTAAACACTTGTTGAAACATAAACTTAGCAGAATGTCTGCATCATTCTGAATAGATAAAAATTAAACTCATATATTTAACTGAGCATCCACTCTGAGCAATTCTTAAGTAAAATAGATGGGTGTGAAATAGATGCTTTGTAAAATACAAAGTTTTATTCAAACATTCGTCATGTATTTAATAAAGCTTTAATGACCACCAAGTACTGAGCACTAGAAAGTATGTTTGGCCTTAGGGACATATAGGCAAATGTGATTTGGTCTGTACTATCAAAAGTCTTAGAGAAGAGTCAAGGACACAAGTAATCAATGCTTGAGAGACCTTGTGAAAAGTGTCTTGATGGAGGTGTGCCTAATGTGCTCTGGGGATATGGAGAAGTGTCTACACTGGGCATGGGAATGAGGAAACTCTTCTTTGGAGTGGGGTAAGTGGTTTGGATGTTACAAGAGTCAGTCATAGGTAATCAGTAGGAGCATTATGTGTCAAGACCAAAATTTCTGACCTTAATGTTTTCCGTGTCGTAGCAATATTTACCTAACCATGAGTATGGGAACCTGTTGCTTCTTACATATTTTCCATAGTATCTTTTTAAAATCATGAAGACTCATGGCCCCTTACAAATGTTACACAGAAGGATATGGTTCTTGTGACTGAACTAGGTATGAATTGAGAGAGTATACAACTGTAGGAAACATATCTGTTCTGTGCTACCTTACTCAGGGACCTTTGATGTTCAAATTTGTTTAGAGCTTAGACTACAATTTTGCCCACCACAAGTAGTAATACACTTCTGCCTCCCAACTGATGCCTCCACCACCCACATCACTTAGGTCTAAATTTCCCTTCAATGGACACCTTGTAACTAAGCAAATATCACAAACATGAGCAGACTGAGATGATCCTGAAGTTGAAATAGGACGCTGAATGAATAATACTGTGGGATGTGAGGGAAAAAAGTTAATGTTATTCCCTTTTTGCCTACAGAAGTCCTAGCTAACTTCTGATGTCACAGCAAAATTATTAACACCCGTTTCATCTTCAAGAATGTCCTAGTTTAGTCAAAACCATTATATGGTCACTCTATGTAAATTCACTTGAGTTCCTGCCCATGATGCAGTCTCCAAGATTTTAGGAAAAAAAAATGCATCATCACCCTCTCTGGTTCTGAACAATTTATTGTTCAAAAGCCTGACATTGGTATTTTATTTTCTTCTAACTTAATGCCAATGACCTAGTCTCCACAATAGCCATAAATAATATATAATATGCTCACAGCACCTGGTTTTGCCTTAGGATAACAAACCAGTCAAATGTTTACAAGTAGTAAAGATGGATTTTGTAATGATGATATGACTTAATCCCCCAGTTATATGAATTAAAAATGACACAACATTATCCTTTAGGCTGTTACACAGAAGTTAGTGTTATGCCTGAAAAATGAAATAAAGGGCACTATTGCAATGTCTGTGTCTCATAGCACTGTCATCAACTACACTTTAGTACCAGATTTTCATGTACATGACTGCAAGAGAGAAATAAGGCAATAAAAGATAGATTCTGAGTTATGAGGATGAACAAAAAAGGAGGAACTGCCATGGATATAAATAAAAAAACATGATATCATATATATGTATGTATGTATGTGTGCTCATCTAAAAACATGAATATGCACATATTGATGATCAGTATGATTTTATAATAACAACAGATAAATTTGTTTGTGCACTTTCTGTTTCTAAATATTTTACATGCACTTTCACTTCTTCCCCCTACAGCCTTAAATGGTAGGTAGTATTAGTATCTCTAATCTTACTATGGGGAACCTAAAAACAAGAAGGATCAATGATTTGCCAAAGGTCAAACCTCTCATAAATGTGGAATAGGTCATTTGACTCCCAGAACCTGTGTTCTTAGCTACCATGTAAGCATAATAATTTTTAAAATAAATACACAGAGAGAAGTGCACAGCTCAATTTTTTTTTAAAACAAATTTGAATCCAGGACCTGGAATAAGAATGAACATTATCAGCACCTTAGAAATCCTGCTTATAGTCATCCCTGGTTATATATACCCCTCCTCAAAAGTATAATAACTAGATTAGATTTGCCAGTTTTGAGATTTTATATATATAGAAGCATATCAAGTATAACTCATTTCATTTACCTAATTTTGTTTGTGTGATTCATCCACTTTGTGTACAACAAGTTTTTAAAACTGTTTTTGCTGGCAGTAGTTTATTGAATGATTCTGCTATAATGTATATTGTGTCCATTCCCCTGTTGAAATATATTTGAATTGGTTACAGCTTGGAGTTATTATAAATTATACTGTTTTGAACTATTCCGTACATACCTTTTAGTATTTGCATGTAATTATTGCTACCACTTTGTAGACCTAAGTAGAATTACTGGGTCATCGGGAGTCACAGGGCTTGTGTTCAATCAACTTTAGTAGGTAAGTCCCAGCTTTCCAAGGTGGTTGTACCAAACCGAGTAAGAGTTCTCACAACTCTCAGTCTAACAGAGTTTTACTTCCTTCACATTCTCCCCAATCATGTGTATTTTCTGTCTTTTTCATTTTAGTCATTTTGGCAGATGAGGTTTCGTTGTTTTAATTTTCGTTTCTCTGATGACCATTAATGAAGTTGAGCTGTTTTTATATGTTTATTGGCTATTTCTATATCCACTTTTGTGAAGTGCATATGTTGTTTTATGCCTTTTATAATTATTTAAAGGAGTTCTTTATACATTATGGATACAAGTTTTTTGTGGACTGCAATGTCAGCTCACGCCTTGAAATCTAGCTTGCCCTTCCTCATGACCTTCCCAAGGATTTCGAACTTGCCTAGCAGGCCCCATAATCATGCAAGCCAATTTCTTGCAATAAATCTCAAATATATATCTTCTGCTGGAGTGTTTCTCTGGTTGAACCCTGAGTAATACAATATCATTCATCAGATTTTAAAATTGCTCATCTATTTTTAGTTTGCTGAAAGTTTTTTTTTTTTTATCATGAATAAGTATCGACTTTTATAAATGCTTTTCTGCATCTATTGAGATGATTACCTGGCTTCATTCCACCAATCTGTTAATGTGATAAACTACAGTGAATTATTTCTTAATGTGAACCCAAACTTGCATTCCTGGAATAAACTCTAGTTGATCATGATGAGTTATTCTTTTTATATATCTATGGATTCAATTTCCAAATGTCATTTTCAGGACTTTAGTGCCCATGTTCATGAGAAATATTGGCCAGTGATTTTTCTTTCTTATTAGTGTCCTTGTTAGGTTTGATTAAGAAATTATGGGCCTTATAAATGAAGTGGAAGGGTACACACTTTTTTTTTCATTTTGGAAAAGAATATATGGAAGCTTTGCATCATTTCCTTTTTAATATTTGGAAGAATTTGCCAGTATAATTATCTAGGCCTGGAATTGTTGTATTTCTCCTGGGCCAGTGTAATCATCTGGGATTGTATACTCTTTATTTTGCAATACAGAGAAATTCATTCAGGTTTGTTTTTCTTCTGATTTCAGTTATGGCGAGTTGTGTTTTTCAAAGGAATTTGTCCATTTTCTCCACACTGTTATATTTATTGACAACAATTTGTTTGTATTTTAGACATATTATCATAGCAGTATTATGTATTTTTCATTGACAGTATTGATCATTTATCTTCTCTCTTTGTCCTGATTAACTTAAAAGAGGCTTTTTTTTTATTAACCTGATAAAAGAATCATCTATCTCTGTTGATTATTTTGATCATATATTTGCAATTAGATTTTATCTCTATACTTTATTTTTATTTTTATTATTTCCTTCTTTCTACCTCCTCTGGTTTAAGTTTGCTCTTCTATTACTATCTTCTTGAGTTGGAAGTTGATATTTTTGGTGTCTACCTTTTTGTTAATGTACACAATTATTATCATAAATTTCTCTCTGAACAATGCCTCAGCTCCTCAGCTGAATCCCTGCAAGTGGAATAATGCCCTTGTATTATGAGGGTTAATTTTACTAGGCCTTGCATTGTTGTGGGCTATGTTGAAGTAATAAATGTGCTTAAATGGTAATCATTACTAGTCAAGAGATGAGTATACTGATTAGTGTTTTTTTGTAACCGTGTGTCAAAGGTGAAGTCTGGGATGCTTTATAACGGTTTGTCAACATTGTTTATTGATAACGGGGAGACTGATTATTTGTGCCTGATCTTAGGTAAAACCTTGGAGAGCTCTACCATTGAGGATGTCTATGCAGTATGAAAATGCCTACGTGATCAGAAGGAAATAGGTTTTGCACTCTGTTTTGGGCTCCCTGGTTTCAAGGGTGTTCCATCCACATGTCGGTGCTTTAAGATCTGAGAGAGAAGAATGTCAATTATGACCCTACATAGGGAGAAGAATTGGAGATTGTGCCTATCCTCTGTAGACTTCTAACTGTGAAGCAACCTTTGGCTACTGTGTTTATTTTTAATTGTTCCTATTTTGTAGTATTTCCTTACAATAAATCATAGATTTATATGCATTGTCATTTGGGGTCCTGTGAATCTTTAACAGTCAAATCCTGTTTAACTGCTACCATTAGAGAAGACCTGCTTTCATTAACATTCAGTTCAATATATTTTCTCAATTCCATTGTGATTTCTTCTTTGACCCCTAAGTTTTTTTAGCATAGTGTTGTCCAAATGTTTAGGAGTTGTCTATCTTCACAACTTAATTTCTATTTTAAGTTTACATAGATAGGACATCATTTAAAATTTTATTACATTTCAACATATGGTATATTTTAATAACTTTCTATGTCCACTTGAATGTGTTATATATTTGTTGGAAGTAATGTTTTATGTATTCCAACTGGATCAAGTTGCTAGCGATAATAACAATAATAATAATAATAATAATAATACATAATCCTTATTTGTTTGATCTGCTCATTCTACCAGATACTGAGGTCATTGTGTTAAAATATCAAATACAACTGTGGATTTGTTTGTACCTCCCTTTATTGTTTCTTATTTTGTTCTTTTGTTTTTCAGATGCATCCAAATTTAGCATTGTTATGTCTTCCTTTTGAATCAATACATTCATCATTATAAAATGTTCCTCTTTTTTACTAATTGTATTTCTTGTCTCAAAGTACTCTCTCTTCTTTTAGTAGACTAGCTTTCCTTTTATTTAGTGTTTGTGTGGTATTTTTTTTTCTGTCCTCTTATTTTCAATATTTCTGTGTCTTTAATATTTATAGTATGGCTTATATATATAACTGCATAAGTTTCTTATTTTTTCTTATCCAGACTAAAAATATTTGTTATAGTGTTTAACACACACACACACGCACATACACACACGCACACACATACAATATGTTTTAGTCATATATAGTATTATTCTTTAATGGTTAACCTGTGAACTACAGGTTATAGTAGATGAAGAACTACTCTTCATTTACTATAGCACTTTTATTATTTTACTATTAGATTGGTGCAAAAGTTATTGTGGTTTTTGCCATTACTTTCAATGGCAAGAAACACAATTGCTTTTGCGTCAACCTAATATTTTTCTAAAGACACTAGAATCATACAACAATTTAATTCCATTTATTCATGACTGCACACTGCATGTTTTTTCATATATTTTACTTTCTCATGTGGTTTATATTTTATACCATTTGCTATTGTTTTTAAAAGTCAATACAAATTGAAGAATGTTTGCTATCAATGTAATATTAACTTTTCTTTTTCAACTCACTCATCTTACTCATCACGAAATTGAATACCAACAAAAATAAGTAATTTATTCAAAGTCACACATCTTATTTTTAGCAGAGCCAATACTTGAAGTCTGTTCTATTAGGCCAGTCCTCATATCTTTACAAAAAGTGCCTTCAAATATTTTGAAACTGACTCAGAGGTTTTAAAGCTATGGATATATATATATAGCTATGGTTATACATAGAGACTAAAATTCATTTTAATGTTTATAAACAAAATACTTACTGAGCAACTTTTATGGGGCCAGGAACCATACTATGCACAAAAGTTATAGTAATGAGTGAAACAACAAGATTCTTGCCAAAATAAGGCATTTTTCTAATTCAGTTTTAAAGTGAAGGAGTTAAGAATATGCCATCCACAATCTGTAATTCTTGCATATTAATTATTTAAGTTAAAGGCAATTGAAAAATAGCAATTATAAGAAGATGACTTTGACCTTTGTGCATTCTTAAAAGCAAGAGATGAAAGTCTCATGTGAAAGATGTTCTCCCCATCTTAGAAGAAAAATCGCATTATTATCATCAAAAATGTAAAACTGAAGCCAAAGAAAATTTGTGCAAACCTTGTTACACTTAATTCCTATCTTCCTGGCCACTTTTCTACCCAGTTAACTATCCTGGCTCAAGCCCCTTTGCCTTATCACATTTTCATAATTTATTATTCTTTGTCAAATTTGGTATGTAAGTGATTGATTCTAATTCCTTCTTTGGGTCTTTATTTTCTTGTGAGGGCTTCCATGACCTGTAAAACTTGTATTAAGTAAATTTGTGTGCCCTTCTTCATTTTGATCTATCTTATATCAATTTATTTCTTGAACTGGAAACCCTAAAAGGATGGAGGTGGAATTTTGCCTTCCCTATAACAATTTTATTATTGTTTGCTAAAACCTACTTTATACCAGGCAATATGTTGTATCTGTCAATATTTATCACCAGCAACTAGATATCTAATGTGACAAGGTATATAATTCTATTGTTCTTGTCCTGGATACATTGCGGAAAATAGAACCAGAAATTTTAACCTAAATACTAGATCTGTACTCCTAACTTTTTCAAACTTAATGCCATATGAAAGAAAATAGCTTCCAACAGAGTAAGCTCAGGGAACCAGAATCTAGTGTTACCATTTTATAATTCAGTATTTGTTTTTCTCCTGCCAAGAGGAATTCAACCAATCACTATATGAGTTTTATGAAATAGTTCACCAAGTATAACCTGAGGAAAAGTTCCCACACTTCACTTGTCAAATGCCTCATTCCTCATTCCTAGAGGGACTTTGGGATCTTTAAGAGAAATTTATTTATAGATCACAGATGCTCAGTATTGCTTAGAATATGGACATACATATGCCAGACTTGTTATATATAAAGATCTTATAATTAAATGTCATATGTGGCAATTTCATGTTGGTTCCCACCATGGATGTTACATGTAGCTCTCTTTGAAAACCAGGTGTCTCAACTTCAAGAATCAATTAAAAATATCAAGTTGTCAGGAAACCACTTCAAGGCAGGACAGCCCATATAGATGCTACTCTATCTTAATATTATATTATTTATAACAATCACTAATCTAAAGTGCAACTAAATCATCACCAAGGCAGCAACCTCTCAAAGGGAAAATAAAATTCTACTTTCTGAAGAGTTGTGCAATATCTGAAAATATAATCTGAAAGATGAAGATAATAAAAGAGTAAAAGGTTATTTATAAGAAAGCCTAACAAGGCAATATAGTAAAGTGCAGTTTATTTGAAAAGCATTAGGAGCTCATCTAGACACTAATCAAATGCCAGGTAAGCAAATGCCTTGATTCAAGGCAGAAAAACTGACTTAGTATTAAACATTCATGGCAAGTAATGGTAATGGTAAAAAAATTATGAACTGTAACATTAAAAAAGGAGGGAGGAAAAAACATTTTCTTTTTAAAAGTTACCATATTTTCAAAAGTAAAGTAAATGGGGAAAATATAAATGTGAGATATGATTTAGGAGGTGCAACTCAAGATCTTAGATTATATAGACAGGTATTCCTAAAACACAAAGAAATTTATAATTTTAGGGATAAATCAACTATATTTTTTAATGTTTTATTTTTAGTTGTTATGGATATATACTAGCTTCATATATTTATGGGGTACATGTGATATTTTGATACAAGCATACAATGTATAATCATCAAATCAGGGTAATTGGACTATCCTTAACCTCAAACATCTGCCATTTCTTTGTGTTAGGAACATTCCAATTCAACTCTTTTACTTATTTTGAAATATACCATATATTATTGTGAACCGTAGTAGCCATATTATGCTACTGAACACTAGATCTTCCTTCTAACTGCATTTTTGTACCCATTGACCAACCCCTTTTCATCTCTCCCTCCCCACTACCCTTTCAAGCCTCTGTAATCATCATTCTACTCTCTATCTCCATTAGTCCAATATTTTTTAGCTCCCACATATAAGTGAGAATATGTGATATTTGCCTTTCTGTGCCAGGCTTATTTCAGTCAACATAATCTTCTCTAGTTCCAACCATGCTGTTGTAAATGACAGGATTTTACTTTTTTATGGCTAAACGGTATTCCATCGTGCATATGCATGACATTTTCTTTATCCCTTCATTCACTGATGGATACCTTTGTTGATTCCATATTTTGGCTATTGTGAATATTGCTTTAACAAACCAGGGGAGTGCAAATATCTCTTCAATAAACTGATTTTTTTTATGTATACCAGCAGTGGGATTGCTGGAGCATATGGAAGTTCTATTTTTAGTTTTTTGAGGAACTTCCATACTGTCTTTTATAGTGTCTGCACTAATTTACATTCCTGCCAACAGTGTACAAAGGTTCCCTTTTCTCTGTATCCTTGCCAGCCTCCTTTATTTCCTGACTTTTTGGTAAAAGCCATTTTAAAGGGTGTGAGATGATATCACAATGTAGTTTCAATTTGCAGCTGCCTGATGATTAGTGACATTGAACTTTTTTTATGCTTCTTTGTAATTTTTATGCCTTCTTTTGAGAAATGTCTCTTCAGATCTTTTGCTCATTTTTAATTTGCATTATTTTTACTGTTATTGAGTTGTCCGAGCTCTTTATATATGCTGGTTATTAATTCCTTGTCGACACATGGATAGTTTGTAAATATTTTATCCCATTCTGTGAGTTGTTTCTTTATTGTGTTGATTGTTTCCTTTGCTGTGAAAAGCTTTTTTTTTTTTGCTTGAAGTGACCCCATTTGTCCTTTTTCACTTTGGTTGCCTAGATCTTACTCAAGAAATCTTTAGCAGTCTTAAGAAATCTTTGCCCAGACCAATATCCTGGGGTGTTTCTCCAATGTTTTCTTATAGTAGTTTCATATTTTCAAGTCTTAAATTTAAGTCTTTAATCCATTTTAATTTGACTATTTATATGGTGAGAGATAGGGGTCTAATTTCAATCTTCTGTATATGGATCTCCAGTTTTCTCAGCACCATTTATTGAAGAGATCATCCTTTCCCAATGTATTTTCTTGGCACTTTCGATAAAAATCAGCTGACTGTAAACGTGTGGATTTATTTCTGGGTTTTCTGTCCTGTCTCATTGGTCTTATGTGTTTGTTTTTATGCCCGTCCTATGCTGTCTTGGTTACTATTGCTCTATAGTATAATTTGAAGTCAGGTAATGTGATTCCTTCAGTTTTGTTCTTTTGCTCAAGATAGCTTTGGCTATTCTGGGTCTTTTGTGGTTCCATGTAAATGTTAGCATTATTGTTTTCTATTTCTGTGAAAAACATCATTGGTATTTTGATAGGAGTTCTATTGAATCATTAGATTGCTTTGGATAGTATGGGAATTTTAACAATATTGATTCATCTAATCCATGAACATTGAATAACTTTCCGTTTTTTGTGTCCTCTTCCTTTTCAATTACTTTCATCAGTGTTTCATGGTGTTCATTATAGAGATCTTTCATTTTTTTAATGAAGTTTATTTCTAGGCATTTTGTTTTATTTGTAGCTATTGTAAGTAGGATTATATTCTTGGTTTCTTTTTCAGACTGTTGGCTGTTTTAATATATAGATGCTACTGATTTTTGCATGTTTATTTTGTATCCTAAAACTTTTATTTTGTATCCTAAAACTTTACAGAATTTGTCAGTTCTAATAGTTTTTGGTGGAGTCTTTACATTTTCCTAAATTTAAGATAATTTCATTTGCAAACAAGGAAAATTTGATTTCTTCCTTTCCAATTTTGGTGTCCTTTAGTTCCTTCTCTTGTTTAATTGCTCTGGCTAGAACTTCTAGAACTACGTTGAATAAAGATAGTGAAAGTGAGCAGCATCCTTGTCTTATTTCAGATCTTGGAGAAAAGGCTTTCCATTTTTCTCCGTTCAATGTACTAGGAGTGGGTTTGTCATATATGGTTATATTTACTTTAGATATAGTCTGTTCCGATCTCTTTATTTTATAGACAAAGACAACAAATCTTCGAGAGAGTAACTCATTCCCTGAAGCCCTAGAACTAAAATATAATAAAACCAAGCATAGAACCCATGTGAATCTGTAATATTGTGTTATTCCTGTCATACTTTTCAACATAGAACATTTGTAAATATCCTTTTTGAGAAATATTAGACATTTTATCTTCTTTGAGAACTAAATAAACCATTTTGACATGACTAAGTAGAACATTTTTGTTTTCTGGCTTCTAATACTTCTTGGAACTTGGTTGATTAGATGGCTTTCTTTTTCTTTTTTTAATTATACTTTAAGTTCTAGGGTACATGTGCACAACGTGCAAGTTTGTTACATATGTATACATATGCCATGTTGGCACGCTTGCACCCATTAACTCGTCATTTACATTAGGTATATCTCCTAATGCTATCCCTCCCCTCTCCCCCAACCACACAACAGGCCCCGGTGTGTGATGTTTCCCACCCTGTGTCCAAGTGATCTCATTGTTCAATTCCCACCTATGAGTGAGAACGTGCAGTGTTTGGTTTTCTGTCCTTGTGATAGTTTGCTCAGAATGATGGTTTCCAGCTTCATCCATGTCCCTACAAAGGACATGAACTCATTCTTTTTTTATGGCTGCATAGTATTCCATGGTGTATATGTGCCACATTTTCTTAATCCAGTCTATCATTGATGGACATTTCGATTGGTTCCAAGTCTTTGCTATTGTGAATAGTGCCACAATAAACATATGTGTGCATGTGTCTTTATAGCAGCATGATTTATAATCCTTTAGGTATATACCCAGTAATGGGATAGCTGGGTCAAATGGTTTTTCTAGTTCTAGATCCTTGAGGAATCACTGCACTATCTTCCACAATGATTGAACCAGTTTACAGTCCTACCAACAGTGTAAAAGCATTCCTATTTCTCCACATCCTCACCAGCACCTGTTGTTTCCTGACTTTTAATGATTGCCATTCTAACTGGTGTGAGATGGTATCTCATTGTGGTTTTGATTTCAATTTCTCTGATGGCCAGTGATGATGAGCATGTTTTCATGTGTCTGTTGGCTACATGAATGTCTTCTTTTGAGAAGTGTCTGTTCATATCCTTTGCCCACTTTTCGATGGAGTTGTTTGATTTTTTTCTTGTAAATTTGTTTAAGTTCTTTGTAGATTCTGGATATTAGCCCTTTGTCAGATGGGTAGACTGTAAAAATTTTCTCCCATTCTGTAGGTTGCTTATTCACACTGATGGTAGTTTATTTTGCTGTGCCAAGGCTCTTTAGTTTAACTAGATCCCATTTGTCAATTTTGGCATTTGTTGCCATTGCTTTTGGTGTTTTAGTCATGAAATCTTTGCCCATACCTATGGCATGAATGGTATTGCCTAGGTTTTCTTTGAGGGTTTTATGATTTTAGGCCTAACATTTAAGTCTTTAACCCATCTGGAATTAATTTTTGTATAAGGAGTAAGGAAGGGAGTCCAGTTTCAGTTTTCTACATATGGCTAACCAGTTTTCCCAGCACCAGTTATTAAATAGGGAATCCTTTCCCCATTTCTTGTTTCTGTCAGGTTTGTCAAAGATCAGATGGTTGTAGATGTGTGGCATTATTTCTGAGGGCTCTGTTTGGTTCCATTGGTCTATATCTCTGTATTGGTACCAGTACCATGCTGTTTTGGTTACTGTAGTCTTGTAGTATGGTTTGAAGTTGAGTACCGTGATGCCTCCAGCTTTGCTCTTTTGGCTTAGGATTGTCTTGGAAATGTGGGCTTTTTTTGGTTCTACATGAACTTTAAAGTAGTTTTTCCAACCCTGTGAAGAAAGTCATTGGTAGTTTGATGGGGACGGCATTGAATCCATAAATTACCTTGGGCAGTATGGCCATTTTCACGATATTGATTCTTCCTATCCATGAGCATGGAATGTTTTGCCATTTGTTTGTGTCCTCTTTTATTTCATTGAGCAGTGGTTTGTAGTTCTCTTTGAAGAGATCCTTCAGATCCCTTGTAAGTTGTATCCCTTGGTATTTTATTCTCTTTGAAGCAATTATGAATGGGAGTTCACTCATGATTTGGCTCTGTGCTTGTCTGTTATTGGTGTGTAAGAATGCTTGTGATTTTTGCGAATTGATTTTGTATCCTGAGACTTTGCTGAAGTTGCTTATCAGCTTAAGGAGATTTTGGACTGAGACAAGGAGGTTTTCTAAATATACAACCATGTCATCTGCAAACAAGGACAATTTGACTTCCTCTTTTCCTAATTGAATACCCTTTATTTCTTTCGTCTTCCTGATTGCCTTGGCCAGAACTTCCAACACTGTGTTGAATAGAAGTGGTGAGAGAGGGCATCCCTATTTTGTGCCAGTTTTCAAATGCTTCAGTTTTTGCCCATTCAGTATGATATTGGCTGTGAGTTTGTCATAAATAGCTCTTATTATTTTGAGATACGTCCCATCAATGCCTCATTTATTGGGAATTTTTAGCATGAAGAGCTGTTGAATTTTGTTGAAGGTCTTTTCTGCATCTATTGAGATAATCATGTGGTTTTTGTCATTGGTTCTGTTTATATGATGGATTACATTTACTGATTTGTGTATGGTAAACCAGCCTTGCATCTCAGGGATGAATCC
Source organism: Mandrillus leucophaeus (assembly GCF_000951045.1). NCBI lineage: Eukaryota > Metazoa > Chordata > Mammalia > Primates > Cercopithecidae > Mandrillus > Mandrillus leucophaeus. The sequence continues at coordinate 2,128,339 of NW_012103832.1, forward strand.
CATGTGATCATGGTGGATAAGCTTTTGGATGTGCTGCTGGATTCGGTTTGCCAGCATTTTATTGAGGATTTTTGCA
>NW_012103832.1:2128464-2132223 GCF_000951045.1 Mandrillus leucophaeus
TTCTACATATGGCTAACCAGTTTTCCCAGCACCAGTTATTAAATAGGGAATCCTTTCCCCATTTCTTGTTTCTGTCAGGTTTGTCAAAGATCAGATGGTTGTAGATGTGTGGCATTATTTCTGAGGGCTCTGTTTGGTTCCATTGGTCTATATCTCTGTATTGGTACCAGTACCATGCTGTTTTGGTTACTGTAGTCTTGTAGTATGGTTTGAAGTTGAGTACCGTGATGCCTCCAGCTTTGCTCTTTTGGCTTAGGATTGTCTTGGAAATGTGGGCTTTTTTTGGTTCTACATGAACTTTAAAGTAGTTTTTCCAACCCTGTGAAGAAAGTCATTGGTAGTTTGATGGGGACGGCATTGAATCCATAAATTACCTTGGGCAGTATGGCCATTTTCACAATATTGATTCTTCATATCCATGAGCATGGAATGTTTTTCCATTTGTTTGTGTCCTCTTTTATTTCATTGAGCAGTGGTTTGTAGTTTTCCTTGAAGAGATCCTTCACATCCCTTGTAAGTTGTATCCCTTGGTATTTTATTCTCTTTGAAGCAATTATGAATGGGCGTTCACTTATGATTTGGCTCTCTGCTTGTCTGTTATGGTGTATAAGAATGCTTGTGATTTTTGCGAATTGATTTTGTATCCTGAGACTTTGCTGAAGTTGCTTATCAGTTTAAGGAGATTTTGGCCTGAGACGAGGAGGTTTTCTAAATATACAACCATGTCATCTGCAAACAAGGACAATTTGACTTCCTCTTTTCTTAATTGAATACCCTTTATTTCTTTCTCCTTCCTGAATGCCTTGGCCAGAACTTCCAACACCGTGTTGAATAAAAGTGTTGAGAGAGGGCATCCCTATCTTGTGCCAGTTTTCAGATGCTTCAGTTTTTGCCCATTCAGTATGATATTGGCAGTGAGTTTGTCATAAATACCTCCTATTATTTTGAGATACGTCCCATCAATGCCTCATTTATTGGGAATTTTTAGCATGAAGGGCTGTTGAATTTTGTTGAAGGCCTTTTCTGCATCTGTTGAGATAATCATGTGGTTTTTGTCATTGATTCTGTTTATATGATGGATTACGTTTACTGATTTGCGTATGGTAAACCAGCCTTGCATCTCAGGGATGAATCCCACGTGATCATGGTAGATAAGCTTTTTGATGTGCTGCTGGATTCAGTTTGCCAGTATTTTATTCAGGACTTTTGCATCGATGTTCATCAAGGATATTGGTCTAAAATTCTCTTTGTTTGTTGTGTCTCTGCCAGGCTTTGGTATCAGGAGGATGCTGGCCTCATAAAATGAGTTAGGGAGGAGTCCCTCTTTTTCTATTGATTGGAATTATTTCAGAAAGAATGATATCAGCTCCTCTTTGTACCACTGGTAGAATTTGGCTGTGAATACATCTGGTGCTGGACTTTTTTTGGTGGTTAGGCTATTAATTATTACCTCAATTTCAGAGGCTGTTATTGGTCTACTTAGGGATTCAACTTCTTCCTAGTTTAGTCTTGAGAGGGTGTATGTGTCCAGGAATTTATCCACTTTTCTAGATTTTTCAGTTTATTTGCATAGAGGTGTTTATAGTATTCTCTGATGGTAGTTTGTATTTCTGTAGGGTGGGTGGTAATATCCCCTTTATCATTTTTTATTGTGGATATTTGATTCTTCTCTCTTTTCATCTTTATTAGTCTTGCTGGCAGTCTATCCATTTTGTTGATCTTTTCAAAAAAAAACCAGCTCCTGGACTCATTGATTTTTTGAAGAATTTTTTGTGTCTCTATCTTCTTCAGTTCTGCTCTGATCTTAGTTATTTCTTGCCTTCTGCTAGCTTTTGAATGTATTTGCTCTTGTTTCTCTAGTTCTTTTAATTGTGATGTTAGGGTGTCATTTTAGATCTTTCCTGCTTTCTCTTGTGGGCATTTAGTGCTGTAAATTTCCCTCTACACCTGTCTCTTATACACATCTAGATGTGTATAAGAGACAGACTGTGGTCTGAGAGGCAGTTTGTTAAAATTTCTGTTCTTTTACATTTGCTGAGGAGTGCTTTACTTCCAACTATGTGGTCAATTTTGGAATAGGTATGATGTTGTACTGAGAAGAATGTATATTCTGTTGATTTGGGGTGGAGAGTTCTGTAGATGTCTATTAGGTCTGCTTGGTGTAGAGCTGAATTCAAGTACTGGGTATCCTTGTTAACTTTCTGTCTCATTGATCTAATGTTGACAGTGGGGTGTTAAAGTCTCCCATTATTATTGTATGGGAGTCTAAGTCTCTTTGTAAGTCTCTAAGGACTTGCTTTATGAATCTAGGTGATCCTGCATTGGGTGCATATATATTTAGGATAGTTAACTCTTCTTGTTGAATCGATCCCTTTACCATTATGCAATGCCCTTCTTTGTCTCTTTTGATCTTTGTTGGGTTAAAGTCTGTTTTATCAGAGACTAAGATTGCAACCCTTGCTTTTTTTTGTTTTGTTTTGTTTTTCATTTGCTTGGTAGATCTTCCTCCATCCCTTTATTTTGAGCCTATGTGTGTTTGCACATCAGATTGATCTCCTGAATACAGCACACTGATGGTTCTTGACTCTTTATCCAATTTGCCAGTCTGTGTCTTTTAATTGGAGCATTTAGGCCATTTACATTTAAGGTTAATATTGTTATGTGTGAATTTGAGCATGTCATTATGATGTTAGCTGGTTATTTTGCTCATTAGTTGATGCAATTTCTTCCTAGCATCAATGGTCTTTACAATTTGGCATGTTTTTGCAGTGGCTGCTACCAGTTGTTCCTTTCCATGTTTAGTGCTTCCTTCAGGAGCTCTTGTAAGGCAGGCTTGGTGGTAACAAAATCCCTCAGCATCTGCTTGTCTGTAAAGGTTTTTATTTCTCCTTAACTTATGAAGTTTAGTTTGACTGGATATGAAATTCTGGGCTGAAAATTCTTGTCTTTAAGAATGTTGAATATTGGCTCCCACTCTCTTCTGGCTTGTAGAATTTCTGTCGAGAGATCCACTATTAGTCTGATGGGCTTCCCTTTGTGGGTAACCTGACCTTTCTCTCTGGCTGCCCTTAATATTTTTTCCTTCATTTCAACTTCGGTGAATCTGACAATCATGTGTCTTGGAGTTGCTCTTCTCGAGGTGTATCTTTATGGTTTTCTCTGTATTTCTTGAATTTGGATATTGGCCTGCCTTGCTAGGTTGGGGAAGTTCTCTTGGATAATATACTGAAGAGTGTTTTCCAACTTAGTTCCATTCTCCCCGTCACTTTCAGGTACACCAATCAGATGTAGATTTGGTCTTTTCACATAGTCCCATATTTCTGGGAGCCTTTGTTTATTTCTTTTTACTCTTTTCTCTCTAAACTTCTCTTCTCACTTCATTTCATTCATTTGATCTTCAATCACTGATACCTTTTCTTCCACTTGATCGAATTGGCTACTGAAGCTTGTGCATATGCCACGTAGTTCTCGTGCCATGGTTTTCAGCTTTGTCAGGTCATTTAAGGTCCTCTCTATGCTATTTATTCTAGTTAGCCATTTGTCTAATCTTTTTTTAAGGTTTTTAGCTTCATTGTCATGGGTTCAAACATCCTTCTTTAGCTCGGAGAGGTCTGTTATTACTGATTGTCTGAAGCTTTCTTCTCTCAACTCATCAAAGTCATTCTCCATCCAGCTTTGTTCCATTGCTGGTGAGGAGCTTTGTTCCTTTGGAGGAGAAGAGGTGCTCTGATTTTTAGAATTTTCAGCTTTTCTGCTCTG
>NW_012103832.1:2132273-2132964 GCF_000951045.1 Mandrillus leucophaeus
CATTTTATTGAGGATTTTTGCATCGATGTTCATCAGGGATATTGGTCTAAAATTCTCTTTTTTTGTTGTGTCTCTGCCAGGCTTTGATATCAGGAGGATGCTGGCCTCATAAAATGAGTTAGGGAGGATTCCCTCTTTTTCTGTTGATTGGAATTGTTTCAGAAGGAATGATATCAGCTCCTCTTTGTACCACTGGTAGAATTTGGCTGTGAATACATCTGGTGCTGGACTTTTTTGGTGGTTAGGCTATTAATTATTACCTCAATTTCAGAGGCTGTTATTGGTCTATTCAGGGATTCAACTTCTTCCTAGTTTAGTCTTGAGAGGGTGTATATGTCCAGGAATTTATCCACTTTTCTAGATTTTTTAGTTTATTTGCACAGAGGTGTTTATAGTATTCTCTGATGGTAGTTTGTATTTCTGTGGGATGGGTGGTAATATCCTCTTTATCATTTTTTACTATGGATATTTGATTCTTCTCTCTTTTCATCTTTATTAGTCTTGCTGGCAGTCTATCAATTTTGTTGATCTTTTCAAAAAAAAAACCAGCTCCTGGATTCATTAATTTTTTGAAGGGTTTTTTGTGTCTCTATCTTCTTCAGTTCTGCTCTGATCTTAGTTATTTCTTGCCTTCTGCTAGCTTTTGAATGTATTTGCTCTTGCTTCTCTAGTTCTTTTAATTGTGATGTTA
>NW_012103832.1:2133014-2135123 GCF_000951045.1 Mandrillus leucophaeus
TCAAAGTCATTCTCCATCCAGCTTTGTTCCATTGCTGGTGAGGAGCTTTGTTCCTTTGGAGGAGAAGAGGTGCTCTGATTTTTAGAATTTTCAGCTTTTCTGCTCTGATTTCTCCCTGTCTTTGTGTTTTTATCTACCTTTGGTCTTTGATGATGGTGACATACAGATGGGGCTTTGGTGTGGATGTCCTTTCTGTTTGTTAGTTTTCCTTCTAACAGTGAGGACTCTCAACTGCAGGTCTGTTGGAGTTTGCTGGAGGTCCACTCCAGACCCTGTTGCCTGGGTATCACCAGCAGAGGCTGCAGAACAGCAAATATTGCAGAACAGCAAATGCCGCTGCCTGATCCTTCCTCTGGAAGCTTCGTCTCAGAGGAGCACAGGGCTGTATGAGGTGTCGGTCGGCCCTACTGGGAGGTGTCTCCCAATTAGGCTACTCGGGGGTCAGGGACCCACTTTAGGAGGCAGTCTGTCCACTCTCAGATCTCAAACTCTATGCTGGGAGAAGCACTACTCTCTTCAAAGCTGTCAGACAGGGACGTTTAAGTTTCTGCTGCCTTTTGTTCAGCTATGCCCTGCCCCCAGAGGTGGAGCCTACAGAGTAAGGCAGGCCTCCTGGAGCTGTGGTGGGCTCCACTCAGTTTGAGCTTCCTGGCCACTTTGTTTACCTACTCAAGCCTCAGCAATGTCAGATGCCCCTCCCCTAGTCTCACTGCCGCCTTGCAGTTTGATCTCAGACTGCTGTGCTAGCAGTGAGTGAGGTTCTGTGGGTGTGGGATCCTCCAAGCCATACATGGGATATAATCTTCTGGTGTGCAGTTTGCTAAGACTGTTGGGAAAGTGCAGTATTAAGGTGGGAGTGTTCCGATTTTGCAGGTACCCTCTGTCACGGCTTCCTTTGGCTAGTAAAGGGAATTCCCCAACCCCTTTCACTTCTCGGGTGAGGCAATGCCCTGTCCTGCTTCGGCTCACACTCTGTGGGCTGCACTCACTGTCCGACAAGCTCCAGTGAGATGAACCTGATACCTCAGTTGGAAATGCAGAAATCATGCGTCTTCTGCGTGGCTCACGCTGGGAGCTGTAGACTGGAGCTGTTCCTATTCTGCCATCTTGGAACCAGACCTCAGATAAAATAGATATCTTTCATTTTCAAAAGGCTGTAAGTTTATTGAGTTCCATTTGATGTTATCTATCTTTGATTTTGCCAGAGTCTGATATCATACCTTACACATAGTAAGTGAACAAGACGTTTGAAGTATATTATGCTTTTGTTCACTTAGTGATTGGTTGAATCTCCTCTCAGCAGGAGGAAAACAAACAGTGAACTATGTAGATTCTGATTCCCTGAGTTTACTCTCTCTGTTGCCATTTGCTTCCATGTGGCATTTACTTTTGAGAATTGGAGTAGAGATCTAGGATTAGATAAAGACTTCTAAATTACTACATCTGTAATAATATTAAATTAACTTACGTATCAGACTCTGTTCATAAATCATTCCAGATCTGCTCCAGCTGTTTTCTTCCTTGGCCTTAGCAGCTTCTTCATAGGAGACATTGGGCCACTGTCCTTATTGTCGTATCTCCTCTCACTGCTGGCACTCAGCCCTTTCCAAGTGAGAGGGCTTCGGCAGGAAGTCTAATCACACTGGACTCACTGGCTTTTTATTTTTTTTAACCACTTCTGAGCCCTGATGAATTGTCCCAACATGGGGAATAAAAAAATGGGATTCTCAAATATGTGTTCAAAGATACCAGATAATACCAACTGCAAATGTATTTGAAGAATAAGACTACTGCCTCTCAGAGTAAGATATGAAGATAGGAAGGAACTGACAGATATGCTTTCCTTCCTTCTCTGTGATGGACTGTTCCAAAAAACAACAGTTTCATATAAACTGACTGGAAGAAGCCATATATGCTTGAGGAGGCAGCTGCATTTTCTTGTGATACTCTGGCCAGCTTAGGAATTCAGCACCTTGTATTTGCTTTCTATCCTCTACCTCAGCATGTATGTTTTTCACAGACTGTGTTTCCCAGGGAACATAGTCTAAAAGAATTTCAATATGTAGTGGTTCTTATCAGTTGAGCTTCATGATTTTTTTTTTTTTTTTT
>NW_012103832.1:2135173-2136891 GCF_000951045.1 Mandrillus leucophaeus
AACCCAAATGTCCATCAATAATAGACTGGATAAAGAAAATGTGGCACATATACATCATAGAATACTATGTAGCCATAAAAAATAATGAGTTCATGACCTTTGCAGGGATATGGATGAAGCTATAAACCATATTCCATATTTCTCACAAGTTATCACAAGAACAGAAAACCAAACCCTGCATGTTTCTCACTCATAAGTAGGAGTTGACCAATGAGAACACATGGCCACTGGGAGGGAAACATCACATACCGGGGCCTGTTGGGGGTGGGGGGCTGGGGAGGGATAACATTAGGAGAAATACCTAATGTAGGTTATGGGTTGATGGGTACAGCAAACCACCTTAGCACGTATACACCTATGTAACAAAACTCCACGTTCTGCACATGTACCCCAGAACTTAAAGTATAATTTTAAAAAAAAAGAAGCAATAAAAACAACCTAAATATCTAAAAAAATTAAAAAGAATGAGGAGCAAATATGAATATATGGAAAGAATTTTGTGTAAGAGAACAATTTTATTTTTTAGAGTAAGATTTAAATACAGAACATTGAAAACTAAAATCCATGATTTGGCAGTAATCCACAGCTGCTAGCATTGAGCGCAATTGGTGGATACCACATTGCTTAGGCCATCCACTATGAGTGCATTTTTGCTCCATTATTCTTGCCTCCACTCAGGCCAGATTCAGCATCCCAGCTCCCATGCTTATGCTCTAGGTGTCATGTGGTGAGAACAGGGCTTCTCTCAGTAGCTGTACTTGGTGTCATGTCCTAAATTATGACTCACAGATATAGAAAGCAGGGGTGGATGCTGATTAGGCAAATATGGGACAAACATCCATGGCAGAGTGAAATGGTTAGATGGTAACATGCCTTACCTGGCTGAAATCATGATTGAGAGATAATGTACAGCAGCATCAATTCCTTCAATATTTAACTAATAGGAGAATTTACTGTGAGTCTGAATCCAAACAAAAACTATCTCCAGCCTAGGATCAATTAAAGTCACCATTAAAAAAAAACAGAATATTTGTATTTGAAGAAGATGTATTTGATTATGAAAGTGAAGTTCACAAATTAGAGAGAAAGGCCAAGAGAGGAGAGCTGAAAGGTTTTACAGCTGTTCTTGCGCTACCAGTGAAAGCAGATAGTATTTTGAATATTATGCTGGATGGGACAGTCTACTTAACAAAACAGTACTAAGGTTCTGATTAAAAGTACAGGCTGGGAATAAAATTATGTTGACAAATGTGAGTACTGGGCCAAAACCTGTGAGACAAAGGATAGGAATAACAAAAGTGGAAGAAGAGGAATCTGGAGTGAACCGCGAAAGACACTAGTTTCTAAATATCTCTACTGGACTAAATATTGTTACCTGCTACTTACTGAGAAAGAATTGAAAATTCATTTTTCTAATACCTCATGTAGTCTTTATGTTTTATTGTGTAAAATTTAGGATTAAATTAAATTTATAGAAAATAAAAATAAGGGGAGCAGTATTTTGGATCTTAAATTAATTTATTTATTTGACATCCTCATCTATCTTTACTTGTTGTAGACATCCTCATCTACCTCTACCTATTGTCTTGCCCTGGTGCCAATCACAACTAGAAAATATCAAAATGTGCATGGAGGATTCCAAGAACAGTGGGCTAGTAGCCTGCTTCCTCTGGCCTTGCCTGAGGGAGACTGCAGGATGCTAAGAGGAGGTTGCATCC
>NW_012103832.1:2136941-2140979 GCF_000951045.1 Mandrillus leucophaeus
TCTCGAGGTGTATCTTTATGGTTTTCTCTGTATTTCTTGAATTTGAATATTGGTCTGCCTTGCTAGGTTGGGGAAGTTCTCCTGGATAATACACTGAAGAGTGTTTTCCAACTTGGTTCCATTCTCCCCATCACTTTCAGGTACACCAATCAGATGTAGATTTGGTCTTTTCACATAGTCCCATATTTCTGGGAGGCTTTATTTATTTCTTTTTACTTCTCTTATCACTTCATTTCATTCATTTGATCTTCAATCACTGATACCCTTTCTTCCTCTTGATCGAATTGGCTACTGAAGCTTGTGCATACGCCACGTAGTTCTCGTGCCATGGTTTTCAGCTTCGTCAGGTCATTTAAGGTCTTCTCTATGCTATTTATTCTAGTTAGCCATTTGTCTAATCTTTTTTTATGGTTTTTAGCTTCTTTGTGATGCGTTCAAACATCCTCCTTCAGCTCGGAGATGTCTGTTATTACTGATTGTCTGAAGCTTTCTTCTCTCAACTCTTCAAAGTCATTCTCCATCCAGCTTTGTTCCATTGCTGGTGAGGAGCTTTGTTCCTTTGGAGGAGAAGAGGTGCTCTGATTTTTAGAATTTTCAGCTTTTCTGCTCTGGTGTCTCCCCATCTTTGTGGTTTTATCTACCTTTGGTCTTTGATGATGGTGACATACAGATGGGGCTTTTGTGTGGATGTCCTTTCTGTTTGTTAGTTTTCCTTCTAACAGTGAGGACTCTCAGCTGCAGGTCTGTTGGAGTTTGCTGGAGGTCCACTCCAGACCCTGTTGCCTGGGTATCACCAGCAGAGGTTGCAGAACAGCAAATATTGCAGAACAGCAAATGCCACTGCCTGAGCCTTCCTCTGGAAACTTCATCTCAGAGGGGCACACGGCTGTATAAGGTGTCGGTCAGCCCCTACTGGGAGGTGTCTCCCAATTAGGCTACTCGGGGGTCAGGGACCCACTTTAGGAGGCAGTCTGTCCGCTCTCAGATCTCAAACTCTGTGCTGGGAGAATTACTACTCTCTTCAAAGCTGTCAGACAGGGACATTTAAGTTTCTGCTGCCTTTTGTTCAGCTATGTCCTGCTCCCAGAGGTGGAGCCTACAGAGTCAGGCAGGCCTCCTGGAGCTGTGGTGGGCTCCACTCAGTTTGAGCTTCCTGGCCACTTTGTTTACCTACTTAAGCCTCAGCAATGTCAGATGCCCCTTCCCCATTCTCACTGCCGCCTTGCAGTTTGATCTCAGACTGCTGTACTGGCAGTGAGCGAGGTTCTGTGGGTGTGGGATCCTCCAAGACAGACACGGGATATAATCTTCTGGTGTGCAGTTTGCTAAGACTGTTGGGAAAGTGCAGTATTAAGGTGGGAGTGTCCCGATTTTCCAGGTACCCTCTGTCACGGCTTCCCTTGGCTAGGAAAGGGAATTCCCCAACCCCTTTCACTTCTTGGGTGAGGCAATGCCCTGCCCTGCTTCAGCTCACACTCCATGGGCTGCACCCACTATCCGACAAGCTCCATTGAGATGAACCCAGTACCTCAGTTGGAAATGCAGAAATCACACGTCTTCTGCGTCGCTAACGCTGGGAGCTGTAGACTGGAGCTGTTCCTATTCGGCCATCTTGGAACCAGACCTCAGATAAAATAGATATCTTTCATTTTCAAAAGGTTGTAAGTTTATTGAGTTCCATTTGATGTTATTTATCTTTGATTTTGCCAGAGTCCAATATCATACCTTACCCATAGTAAGTGAACAAGATTTTTGAAGTATATTATGCTTTTGTTCACTTAGTGATTGGTTGAATTTCCTCTCAGCAGGAGAAAAGCAAACAGTGAACTATGAAGCGCTACCACTAGATTCTGATTCCCTGAGTTTACTCTCTCTGTCGCTATTTGCTTGCATGCGGCATTTACTTTTGAAAATTGGAGTAGAGATCTAGGATTAGATAAAGACTTCTAAATTACTACATCTGTAATTATTCAAACTAACTTATGTATCAGACTCTGTTCATAAACCATTCCAGATCTGCTCCAGCTGTTTTCTTCCTTGGCCCTAGCAGCTTCTTCATAGGAGACATTGGGCCACTGTCCTTATTGTCTTATCTTCTCTCACTGCTGGCACTCAGCCCTTTCCAAGTGAGAGGACATCAGTAGGAAGTCTAACCACACTGAACTCACTGGCTTTTTATTTTTTTAACCACTTCTGAGCCCTGATGAATTGACCCAACACGGGGAATAAAAAAATGGGATTCTCAAATATGTGTTCAAAGATACCAGATAATAGCAACTGCAAATGTACTTGAAGGATAAGACTACTGCCTCTCGGAGTAAGATATGAAGATAGGAAGGAACTGACAGATATGCTTTCCTTTCTTCTCTGTGATGGACTGTTCCAAAAAACAACAATTTCATATAAACTGACTGGAAGAAGCCATATATGCTTGAGGAGGCAGCTGCATTTTCTTGTGATACTCTCGCCAGCTTAGGGATTCAGCACCTTGTATTTGCTTTCTATCCTCTACCTCAGCATGTATGTTTTTCAGACTGTGTTTCCCAGGGAACATAGTCTAAAAGAATTTCAATATGTAGTGGTTCTTATCAGTTGAGCTTCATGATTTTTTTATTTTTTTATTTTTTTATTTTTTGAGACGGAGTCTTGCTCTGTCACCCAGGCTGGAGTGGAGCTTCATTAAATTTATAAAGAGGTTAGTGACCAGTCATAATTCAGAGACCCTTTTGTGTTTCCCTATAATCCTTATAAGATATAAAGTGAATTTTACATTTGAAGCTTGCTTAAAATAAAGGTAAACATATTCTTAACAACTGTTTTATGTGTTCCATTTGGGCCTCAGTTTCTTTTTATTTAACTGAGTATAAATAGGTAAGCATTTTTTATAATTCATAATTGAATTATGAAGTTTATCTCAGATGCCTCTAGATAATTAAAATGAGTAATTCATGGCATCACTATTTTAATCCTCTTGAAAATTTTAAAACGTTGCTTGAAGCATGAATGACAAGGCCTATTGAAATAAGTTATCTCTTGTGAATCATACTGTTTTTGTTTTCAACACATAACCCCTCAGTTCATAACTTATTCATATGAGGATCTTGCAAAACAGCTGATAGCGATGCTAAGGGAGGTGGGAGTGGGGTTATCTTATTACATCTTGCACAATCTCTAACACCTTCCATTTGTTTGATACTTTTCACATTATGTAAAATACCCTTTTACTCAAGCTTCAGTGTTTACCTTCTAACCAGAGTACTTGTAGTTCACTCCCCTGCAGAAATTCTTGAGCAGCCACTAGCAAAAAGCTTAACCTCCAAATCCCATTTATCTAATTTGAACAATTAGAAGTGTATTTTATTTACATGGTGGCTATAAGAGTTAGAGATAAAGATGGTTTGTAGCCTGTACAGCATAGAGATGTTTATACTATTATTTTATAAGGTTCTTGGTTCCTCTAAGTTTTTTATTTTACCATTCCAGTGTCATCTCATTTACTCTCAAGGCTTCAATTACCTATTGTATGCTAGAGATTTCCAAATATATCTCTAAGACATCTCCACTTAACAACCCACAGAAATCTCAAAGAGTTTATCAAAGATGAATTAAGTACATTTTTATTTATCCTGCCCTTTCTGTCCTTTATCTTTCTACATTTTGCTCAAGTCAAAAACCTGGGTTTCAACCTTGTCTCATCTCTCCCTTGTCAGCTATGTATAATCAATCAACAAGTTTTGTAACTGCATGTCATAAATAGTTCTCAAATATGTCCCATTTATCTTCATCCCTGTGGCTTTTATTATATTTCATGCCATCATGCGTCAACCCAAATATTGTAACATGCTCCCAAATTTTCCCCACAGGAATTAAACTGATCCTCTTAAACACAGGTATGTATCACCTCCTTACAGAAAACTACGTTGCAATTAATGGAAAAATCTTACATAGTGCTTAACATATGCTAGGTGCTGTTCTAAGTTCCTTAAATGTCATAATTCATTTAGCTCTCATGATAAATTATGAAACAGTTTCCTCCCC
>NW_012103832.1:2142454-2144080 GCF_000951045.1 Mandrillus leucophaeus
ATAAAGCCATGTTTATTTCTATGAAAGAAAAGAACAATTTTATAATCAGTACATTTGTAGTTGACAAAATCAATATATTTTATAATTTTAAGAATGCCAAAAAATATCCACAGAAAGTAAATTTATAATTTTTTTCTACAGGAACATGCAACATAAAGATTTTTCTCAGGTACATGGGTTTAAAGGGAGGATTAAAATTCTCTATAGCAATGCTATAGACCTCAAAATGAGGTCTGTGAACCAGTGCCAGTCTACAGACTGTTACCAGTCTTTTAGGCGATAGAGAGCTTAGTCTAGAATGGAAATAAGCACACTGTACCTTTCATAGAAAATGCCTTTCTACAAAAAAAAAAAAAAAACCCACATATTTTACATATTTTTGTGAGCACCTTACCTCCCACACCAGTTGCAATCAGTTCACAAACTAGTGCATAGGCCACCATATAAAAAGATTATGAGATTATAATAAATTATAATAATTAGACTAAAAGTAATTCCTCTGAAATATCAAAATATAGCACATTAGGCAGGTTTTCTTTTAGATGAAATTTCTTTTAGGTCAATATGTATTTTATTTTTGGAAAAAAATATGTTCACAATGATATATGAAATAACAATCACATGAAAGTAAACCTAATACCTAAAAGTTATAATGCTGATGTAAAGGGACCAGTCAATACACTAAGAACAGTCCCATTCACTATTCTATAAGGAACAGAAATGACCTGCTAAAGAAGTTATATTTTTAAGGAAGAATTGAAAAAAAAATGGCATCTCCTTATAAGGATAATGAAAAACTGATTCCACAGAAAAGGAAACAAAAAGATACAGAGCGTTAAAAACAGAGAACAAGGCTGTATACTTCCACCTTTGTGTGCTCAACACAGAATTGTGTGAATGAAATAATAAGTAGGAAAAAGAATGAAACATCTAATTTATGTGAGAGAAAAGTAGAAAAAAAGTAGAAAATTTAAAATATTAGGGTCAGAGCAAATCTTTATAGTGGATTGTGAAGCAATTAAAAGAAATCAGAATGAGGTAAATAGATGATCATTTTTACCTCCTATTAGAGTGGAAGTCTTCTTTTCCAACATCCTATTGAACTACCTGATGAAAAATGACAAAGGTTTATGTTAGTTTCACGTATGCAAATAATAATTTCAATATTACAGTACTCATAATTTCAACCAGTATTGTTGAGCTTGTATTGGAATAAATTTTTGGAAAAAATACAAATATTATACTTGATATAAGTTAAGTTGTTAGAAATTTAATCTCAGGGTAGTGAATAAGTCAAATTTATTATCATATTTGATGTTTGTGTTGTCCCTTTGTACTCACGAGTTCTTTTTCTGAAAATCTGTACCAGCTGCTGAGTACAAAAGAAGCCTGTGATTTTTAAATAATTGCAGCACATTCTATAGCTCAAACAAATAAAGCTTTGATTTAAGATTGTTTAATCTCAAAGAGATCAGTATAGAAAACAGATTAAAAACATGGATGAAGTGGAATTCAAAAAGAATCTCTATTCAGCTCCAAAGCTAAGCAATAGCATTTCTCAAAAGATGGCTTCATGATGTGAACTGGAATCAAAGAAATTACTACATTCCTTTGAATTTAAGTGAG
>NW_012103832.1:2148635-2149951 GCF_000951045.1 Mandrillus leucophaeus
ATAAATATAATGGCTTATGGCAATAATATCTTTTTATATTAGGCCATATATTTAGCTATATATCATACTATTTTATCTAATCTATTCTTACTAAGTATGTCAAAATGAGTTTTTACCCTTTCACTGTATATATTGCTGTTTATTATTAATCTGAAATTCAGCACTTTCAAAAAATTTATATTACAAACTCCTGTCAAAGATAATTTCATGATTTGTGTTTAGTATCTCAGACAATTCTCATCATAATCCTGATAAAATGGCACTTTCATTTCCATAGGTGAGGAACCTTAGGGAAGAAAACAGCTTTTCAAAGTTAACAGAACAAATGTTGAAATAAAGATTCAAAACTATGATTTCAAAGTTTGTACTTCCTTTTGCTCTTCTTGCTATACATCTTTCTTAATTTTATTTGAGAAAACTTTGGTTTCTAGTCTATATTTTAATATATTAAAAAACTCGAGCCAGGCATGGTGGCTCACCCCTGTAATTCCAGCATTTTGGGAGGCCGAGGTGGGTGGATCATTTGAGGTCAGCAGTTTGAGACTAGTTTGGCCAACAAGGCGAAACCCAGGCTCTACTAAAAATACAAAAATTTGCCTAGTGGTAGTGGGGGTGAGCCTGCAATCCAAGCTACTCAGAAGACTGAGGCAGGAGAAGTGCTTGAGCCTGGGAGGCGGAGGTTGCGGTGAGCCTTCTTCTAAACCAAGCCTTGACCTTGGCCTGTGATAAGGTTTGGGTCTGTGTCCCCACCCAAATCTCATGTTGAACTCTAATCCCCAGTGTTGGAGGTGGGACCTAGCGGGAGGTGATTGGATTATGGGGCGTGGTTTCTCATGAATGGTTTAGTATTGTCCTGTTGGTAAGATAGTGTCCTTGTGATAGTGAGATCTGCTTGTTTAAAAGTATGTGGCTCCTGTCTCCTCTCTCTTGCTGTTGCTTTCACCATGCTCCCTCTTTGCCTCTGGAAGGTAATTTGAAGGCTGTTAGAACTGAGAAGCTTTTAGTATAGACAGCAGTGGCAATTGCTGGTAGGTGCTGGAAATTGCTGATGTTGCTATAGCTCAGATGAGATTAGGTGACTGAGAATTCCAGCAGTCCCATCAGTGGCTAAACTTCCTTAGGGTTTGCTTGGTAAGCAAGCACCAACATAGCTCTGGTATCCATTTTTAGCAGTTTCAGCCTCTGAGCAGCTGCCCTACTGCAGACCAGCAGTAGGCACTGGTTCCTGGATTCTAGTCCAGTGGCATTTGTAGTATTTTGGAAAACACACTTATTCTCTCTGTTCTGCCAACAACTCTCCCTTTTGCTACACCAGG
>NW_012103832.1:2151276-2153893 GCF_000951045.1 Mandrillus leucophaeus
AAGAAGCCTGTGATTTTTAAATAATTGCAGCACATTCTATAGCTCAAACAAATAAAGCTTTGATTTAAGATTGTTTAATCTCAAAGAGATCAGTATAGAAAACAGATTAAAAACATGGATGAAGTGGAATTCAAAAAGAATCTCTATTCAGCTCCAAAGCTAAGCAATAGCATTTCTCAAAAGATGGCTTCATGATGTGAACTGGAATCAAAGAAATTACTACATTCCTTTGAATTTAAGTGAGCTTTTAAATCAGAGGGTGAGTGTATCAAAAACTGTTCTTTGTGAAAGATTGAATATGAGCCAATGCTAATTTTATATCTCTATCCTCTCAGAAAACTTACTAATGTTTAGAGTAAAAAGAAAATGAAACTTTCTTTATATTTTTAAATCAAAATCTATTCTGACAAAAATGTTTTATTGTTAAACCTATGTTTCACCACCGAGCCATCTTCATTCACGAGAATAACAACTACAATAATCATAGCAACAATTGTCAACATTTACTGGGTGCATACCATGTGCCAGGTACTCTTTTTATCTATTTTGCATATATTAATTTAATCCTCAAAACAACACTGAACGATTATGTCCATTTTACACAAAAAGAGATAGAGCAATGGACATTTATCCTAGAAATTTCTGAGCTATATTCTTTTGGTAATTTACTGCCAAAAATTCTGTTCTTCAGAATTAGCATGTTATGATATGTAAAACATAATTCAACATACTTCTAAAAGCCTTTCACACAATAGGGCTGTTACATTAAAAAATAAAAAAATCTAAATCATAAAAAGAAGTATATACGTTTTGGAAATAATACCAGAAACTATTTTCTTCATATAATCCGGCCTTCCACAGATAAATAGATTTGTTATGTGTACGAAAAAATAAAACAGGCTTTCAATGACACTGTTAGTCTAGAAATAGAAATTTAATATACATCATAAATAATAATTTAACCTATTCCTAGTGCAAAACCATTAAGTGGTGAAAATTACTTAAAAAACACAAAGAAACATTCAAAGTCTCTGAAAATTGCCACAAGAGAATAGAGCAAACCAAGAAACATTTAGTCATGGATATTTAGTAAATCTCTGTAAGAAAAGCTAGCCTGTCAGACTTGAGTTACAGCCTCATCCTTCTGCCCCCATCCCTCCACCTCAGCATGACAGACTTTCCACCAGGCAGGTGTGGACAAGAAGACAAGAATTCTTTTTGTCCCAGCTCCCCATCAAAGGCTACTATATCTCACCAGAAAAAGTAGATTGCCATCATTTTTCATCTCTTTGAGCTCTGTTTTGCAGAGGCTAAATTCCAGATTAGTTTAGCCAAGATATCTCAGACTACAGTCTTTGATCTGGCACCCATCCTTAAAGCAGAGGCTCTAACTCAGGCACCACAGACCAAGAACACTAATATCGCAATAGCCATTGACCCAACTCTCTCATAATATGGAAATTCCACAGAGGAGAGGCAAGCTGGGAAGACAAGAGGATACCACTTATGCTCAAAACTCTGCTCATAAAACAGGTATGTAACTCCAAGAGGATCTGGATCATAACTTTGTTGTCTTGATCATAACTCTGAAGCAATAAATCAGAATTTTCCTCTGGGAAAGAATACAGGAACAGAATGCACTGCAGCTCACCCCAAAGGAACTGACTTTATTTAAGAAAGAGAATGAGGAAGTTCAACCCTAAGTTTACGCTCCAACAAAATGGGATGCAAGGCTGGTTCAACATATGCAATCAATAAACGTAATCCATCACATAAACAGAACCAATCACAAAAACCACATGATTATCTCAATAGATGCAGAAAAGGCCTTTGACAAAATTCAACACCCCCTTCATGCTAACAACTCTCAATAAACTAGGTATCGACAGAATGTATCTTAAAATTATAAGAGCTATTTATGACAAACCCACAGCCAATATCATACAGAATGGGCAAAAACTGGAAGCATTCCCTTGGAAAACCAGCACAAGACAAGAGTGCCCTGTCTCAGCACTCCTATTCAACATAGTATTGGAAGTTCTGGCCGGGCAATCAGGCAAGAGAAATAAATAAAAGATATTCAAATAGGAAAAGAGTAAGTCAAATTGTCTCTCTTTGCTGATGACATGATTGTGTATGTAGAAAACAGCATTGTTTCAGCCCAAAATCTCCTTAAGCTGATAAGCAACTTCAGCAAAGTCTCAGGATACAAAATCAATGTACAAAAATTACAAGCATTCCTATACACCAATAACAGACAAACAGAGAGCCAAATCATGAGTGAACTCCCATTCAAAATAGCTACTAAGAGAATAAAATACCTAGGAATACAACTTACAAGGGATGTGAAGGACCTCTACAAGGAGAACTACAAACCACTGCTCAACGAAATAAGAGAGGAAACAAACAAACGGAAAAATATTCCATGCTCATGGATAGGAAGAATCGATATGTTGACAATGGCCATACTGCCCAAAGTAATTTGTAGATTCAGTACGATCCCCATCAAGCTACCAATGATCTCCTTCACAGAATTGGAAAAAACTACTTTAAACTTCATATGGAACCAAAAAAGAGCCCACATAGCCAAGACAATCCTGGGCAAGAAGAACAAAGC
>NW_012103832.1:2153943-2155194 GCF_000951045.1 Mandrillus leucophaeus
CCACATAGCCAAGACAATCCTGGGCAAGAAGAACAAAGCCGGAGGCATCATGCTACCTGACTTCAAACTATACTACAAGGCTACAGAAACAAAACAGCATAGTACTAGTACCAAAACAGATATATAGACCAATGAAACAGAACAGAGGCCTCAGAAATAGCACCACACATCTACAACCATCTGATCTTTGACTAACCTGACACAAAAAAGCAATGGGGAAAAGATTCCCTATTTAATAAATGTTGTTGGGAAAACTGGCTAGCCGTATGCAGAAAACTGAAACTGGACACCTTCCTTACACCTTATACAAAAATCAACTCAAAATCGATCAAAGACTTAAATGTAAGACCTAGGACCATAAAAATTCTGGAAGAAAACCTGGGCAATACCATTCAGTTCATAGGCATGGGCAAAGACTTCATTTCTAAAGCACCAAAAGCATGGCAACAAAAGCCAAAGTTGACAAATGGGCTCTAATTAAGCTAAAGAACTTCTGCATAGCAAAAGAAACTATCATCAGAGTGAATAGGCAACCTACAGAATAGGAGAAAATGTTTGCAATCTATCACCTGACAAAGGGCTAATATCCAGAATCTACAAAGAACTTAAACAAATTTACAAGAAAAAAAAAAACATCAAAAATTGGGCAAAGGTTTTCTGTTCTTGTGAGAGTTTGCTGAGAATGATGGTTTCCAGCTGCATCCATGTCTCTACAAAGGACATGAGCTCATCCCTTTTCATGGCTGCACAGTATTCCATGGTGTATATGTGCCACATTTTCTTAATCCAGTCTGTTGTTGATGGCCATTTGGGTTGGTTCCAAGTCTTTGCTATTGTGAATAGTGCAGCAATTAATGTACAGGAAGGGGAACATCACACACCAGGGCCTGTCATGGGGTTGCGGGGAGGAGGGATAGCATTAGGAGATATACCTAATGTAAATGACGAGTTAATGGGTGCAGCACACCAACATGGCACATGTATATATATGTAACAAACCTGCACGTTCTGCACATGTACCCTAGAACTTAAAGTATAATAAAAAAAAATGAGCAAAAGATATGAACAGACACTTCTCAAAAGTAGACATTTATGCAGTCAATAGACATATGAAAAAATGCTTATGGTCACTGGTCATTAGAGAAATGCAAATAAAAACCACAATGAGATACAATCTCACGCCAGTTAGAATGGCCATCATTCAAAAGTCAGGAAAAAATAGATACTGGAAATGATGTGGAGAAATAGGAA
>NW_012103832.1:2160420-2183830 GCF_000951045.1 Mandrillus leucophaeus
TGTTGTAGACATCCTCATCTACCTCTACCTATTGTCTTGCCCTGGTGCCAATCACAACTAGAAAATATCAAAATGTGCATGGAGGATTCCAAGAACAGTGGGCTAGTAGCCTGCTTCCTCTGGCCTTGCCTGAGGGAGACTGCAGGATGCTAAGAGGAGGTTGCATCCACATGGGTGTCCTACTCATTACTGAGGGAGGAGGATAGCACTACTTTAGCAGAAGGAAGGTCCCAGTTAGATTAACCCAAGAGAGACTCCCATGAGTAGTGAGTTATCTAGATTGTGTCCAAAAATTCACATGTGCCTTGTCAGTGCTGCAAAGAAGATGAAATGATAGCAACTGGGTTTCAGTGATATGTAGATACTTTTTAACTGAAGAAAAGGACCAAAAGGACCAAGACTGCATAGTTGTGTGCCAGTACAGTGATTCAAAAGGGCAACTGAGTCTATTCACACCCCGGGTATTACCAATTTGATGATTGAACAACATCTGTGACTGCCATAAAAATCACCGATATACTCAGACAAATTTTTGGAAAGGAGTGAAGAAGTGAAGGAAAGCTGAAGGGCAAGGATGTAAAAAAGAACATGACTAACAATTATCTAAAATAAAGAGCCATTTAAATTAGATTATTTACACTCAAGACTCTGATACCAGTAATTGGCAAATTTAAAATATTTTTCTCTTATTTGTCCTAGTAGATAAAATGGAATATGTGAAGGAAAAGTTTAGCTCCATCATGGGAAATAAAATAAAGTATATTTTGTTTGTACTTATGAGTATAGATGGCATACATTTGCCATGTCATTACATTTAAATGTTTTGTATTCCTTAGTGCAGATTAAAAGAAAATAAATCCTACTGTATCTTTAGAAGGAATTAGATAAACCCTGTGGTTATTTCCAGATACCTGGACTGGGGATATCCTATCTGATTATTGAAACCCCTAGCAGTGCTGAGCTGAATTTTCATACTTGCCAAGCCAAATTGTTTCTTTGTCCCATTCTCAAGAATCATTTTTTTCAACCTCACAATATCGAGCACCTACAATAGCCTGATAATTCTCAGAGAAAAGATCCATTCATAAGGAGCATCAGAATTCTAGATTTACAGAATTTATTGCATTTACATAAATGCTTGCCTTCCTCTCAAATACCAAAATAGCCACAGCATTTATCCTAACATTATACATATATTATACATATTGAATCTCATTCACTTGGAATCTCATTATATCAAATTTCTCTTATTGCCTCTCACGAAAATGACCTTGCCATTAAGTTTCTAGTGAATGTTGTAACATACTCAAGTATCTGTCATATGCAAAGTAAAACCACTTCCAAAAATTTAAATAAACAAAAAAATAACGTTTATGCTATAGTGACTATCTTCTCCCTTCACAGTAAAATTCTTTTAAAAAAAAATCCTCCAGAAACAAAAAACAGTAAAACTGATTATGTTTTCTCTCATTCACCTCATTTACCCCTCAGCAATGATAATCACTTTCTGTTCTCACCATGATAACCTGAAATTGCTTTCAACTAAACCATTGACAGCTTACATGTTCTTAAATAAAATAGAAACTTTGACTTCTCTACAGCATTTGACATTATTCACACTGACCCTTTGGAAAGCGTCTCTCCCCCACTTTTCCTCCCTCTCTTAGGACCTTTCCCAAGTTTTGGATTTCTCTAGTCCTTTTGGCTCCTGCATTGCATTTTATTTTAAGGTTTTCATTGATCATCTCACTCCATAAAGAGATTGTAGCTATTTAGTATTAATGATGATGCAGAGGGGGAAATGAGCAGTCACAAGCATTTCTTGTCAGACTTTAAAATTAGTTTAACTGTTTGGAAGGGCTATTTGGCAGTATTTATCAAGATACAAAATGAATAAAGGTCATGAATGAATTATTTGGATATCTAGGGCATGTAGCAGTTTGAAATTTGTGGGCTACTATCATCAAACAGTATTATTTTTCTTTACTACTTCTAATCACACTGCACTGAATTTCTTTTGCCAGCTGAGTAGCAGTCCCTTTCATTACAACCAGGACATGTCCAGAACTTTCCAGTTACAGTTTAAATTTTATCTCAAATCTATATTTTTATATTACTCGATTGAACTATATTTTATGTACAATAAACTATATATGTCAAGCACATAAGTGGGTAAGTTTTGGAATATGTGATACACTTGTGAAGTAACTGCAATCAAGACAGTGTACACTTCTTTCATTCCCCCAAATTTTCCACGTTTTTCTTTGCAATCAAACTGATCTTCCCATCACTCCCATCCCCAGCCAATTACTGATCTACACAGGTTAGATTGCATTTTCTAGAAATTCTTGTAAATGCAATCATATATCATGTGTGCTTTCTGTGTCTGACTTATTTCATTTAGCATAATTATTTTGTGATTCAACATGTGTTGATAATTCATTTTTTATTGCCAAGTAGTATTTCATTCTATGGAAAACGTTTTGATACATTTATTTGTGGATCGATGTTTGGGTTATTTCCAGTTCTGAGCTTTTACAAATAATGTAGCTGTAAACATTTATCTACAAATATTGATGGGGATATATGACTTCATCTCTCTTGGATAAATTCCTAGTAGTGGAATGCCTGGGTTTCATATAAACATATAATAAGCATATGTTTAAATTTTCATAAAATTGCCAAGCTGTTTTCCAAAGTAGCTGGGCTCTTTTACATTCCCACCAGCCGTATACAAGAGTTCCAGTTGCTCTACATCTTTACCAACACTTGGCACAGTCAGACTTTTTCAGCATTCTATTGAATATTCTTTGATTTTATGTTCACATGTTGATAGATATTTGGGTTATCTCTAATTTTTTGTTATTGTACATGAAAGGGCTATAAACACTTGTTTCCAAATCTTTGTCATGACATATGCTTTCATTTTGTTTTAATGTTGATAATTTTGGACTATGGCACTGTGGATAGTATGTTGTGTTCAATCCAGGATCTTTTATATTCCTCTATATTGATGCTTTTGTTTTAGCTAATAATTCATCTTTTCAAGTTATTCTGTTAGCTCAGTCTCATCTTCTGTGGATGCTTGTTCAAATCTCCATCCTATTACTTAAGCCTTTGCTGAAGTGATTTGAGTTCATCCCCACTGACGTGGTTTATGGATCAATCGGAGATTGTGTGCATACCCAGAATCATGGGATCTCATCCTCCATTTTTTCTCCCCTGCGAGAATTCCTCTCACTTTCTGACAGCTGGCCATGGTTGTCCTGGATCCTTTTCCTTTTTTCTATATCAGAAAGTAAGTGAGGTTTTTATCAAAATTAGTTGTCTGTGATGAGCTGCTCTGCGTCCGTGGGCAGCCTGCAGGGAAAAACTACAAGAAAATGGGAAACTGACAACTTGTTTTTTGTCATTTTTCTAAGTTTGACTCCACTGAATCACTGAACACTTAGGTAGCTGTTTTTGTCTTGTTTTATCTGGAGTTTGTAGTTGCTCTCAGTGGGAAAGATTATCTGAATGAGGGGTTATATTATCACACTGAATGTCAATATCTCAAATCCAATTATAAGACTATGTCCTTCCCTCTCTCAGAACAGGTTAAAGTACGGCTTGAGGTACTCAGATGGTGGAGGGGAATGAACTACTCTTTAAGTCCCCTTTACAGTCCTCTTTTCTGGTAATGTAGCAGGGTAAACTATTGAAAAAGACAAAATATTGATAAAATATTTGTATTTTATTGGCATTTACTCATCCCTCCTTATTGGTTATTTTCTTTCTTATCCTGGATGGCCATTGGAATCTTTAAATCAACCACTGTTGCCAAGTATGCTTGTCAGGGCAAACTCTTTTTACCATCCTGGTTTATAAAGAAGGGGGATGCTGGCAAGGAGTGGGCTTGAGGACCTGAACATTTGCAGATGTATATCTGTGAATGGGATGCTGATTTTCCCTTCCTCAGGCATCTTCAAATTCAGAGAATCAATCTGGACTTTTGGACGTTTTTTTCCCTCAACGTGGATCAAATGTTGGACTTTTCTTACTCAACTTGGATTGAATGTTGGCATAGAGATCTAACAGCAAGTGAACTAATGCTGATTCAAAGACACCAAAGAGAGGGGGCGAAATGGAAGGTGTGAAATCACAGAAATCATGGGTAAGCAGAAGCATACAAGCATACTCCCAATTTATGAAGGAAAAGTTTCGGTATTCTCTGGCAGGCTGACAACTCACATTACAATATTCTTTCTTTCTCCTCCTATTTAGTACTCATTCTAAGGAAAGATTGGGCCACCTCTAAATCATTTTAAGAGGAAATCATTTTAAGAGGAAGACTAGTCCCAGATTTCTGTAGTTTTCCATAGATTGTGACTTACTTAGCTCTGTTGTCCTCAGATTTGCATCCAGGCATGAGAAAAGTCTCACTTGATATCATGCTACATTTCCATGAATGAAAAACTGCAAATAAATAAGCCATCACTTGATATCTTGCTACATTTCTAGGAATAAAAAACTGGAAATAAATAAGCCATAAGTAGAGAAATGATTAAACAAATTCCAGCGTTTCAATGCTATGAAATACTATTCAATAGTTAACAAGATTGAGGAAGAAATATGTATGCTTACACGGAGGAATAACTATCTAACATAATTGGTAAAATAGCAATTTATGGAACAAATTGTGGGGTATGTTCTCATTTTTTGCAAAAATCATATGCACTTATATTCACACATTTATCCTTATTCTCCATTTACTTGTCAGAGCTATTTGGGCAAGGTATTTGACTTCTCTATCTCTATTATCCCATCTATGAAAGAAATATAAAAATTTTCACAAGACAGAATAATAATAAAACAATTGAAACAACACAAATGTTCTGACTTGTTATAATCAAGAATGAATGAGTATAATTACAATTCTTTATCATGAAATAAAAAACGACTACTCAATAGCATTCTAGCCATTTGTGTTAGAATTGTCAGATGGGTTCTGAGTAAAAGAGATATGTGTACATAAATGCAGCTAATGAGGCATTGTTTTAAAGCCACCTCTGCACCACCAGAGAAGTAAGAAAGAACTGTAAAGCCTCAATGGCTGCATGGCTTCATGTGTAATGAAGTTATAATTCTTCTCAGGTTGTATTCAGTTCTAACCACCTAGTAATCATGTTCTCACCTCACCAGCAGGTGTTCAATGCTTAGAGCTCTATAGTTCCCATTACAGTGATTCAATTATTCCGTTTCTGCTTTTATGTCTACTGACACTTTCAGTGATCACCTACTTTCTCTCCCCTATTGCTCCCCTTTGTGGCTTTTGCTTACCCATGGTTTCTGTGGTTTCACAGCTTCCATTTTTACTCTCTGTCTCTTGGTTTCTTTAGGTCTGTGTTACTTCACTTCTGGTTAGATCTCTATGTCAACATTCAATCCCTGACCCCCAACAGAGGCAATTTAGTTCATTCAGTCACTAGCTAGTATAGAATCTTTGTTCACCTGTCAGAGTAGACTTGACCGCCCATACCAATGAGATGTGGCAATGTCACATTGCTAAATATCAGGTAATTTACATATGAGAACTCCTTCAAAACAGAAAGTGGAAGTGACAGAGATTATGTGGTTTCTAGGGAGAACCCCCTTACCTGAACTTTTTTTTTCCTTGCATTACATGGTAAGAAGTGTCTTATATGCCAGAAGGTCATTCTTATGGCTGACATGGAAAATTCATTCTGATAGTTCTATAATTTTTGTCAGCAAGACAATAAGAATTTTGAAAAATATAAATTGTTAATATTTAACTTAGCTTTAAATTGTTGATAAAGTTAAGTTCACTTCTTGTTAGATCTCTGACCCCCAACGAAGAGTTATAATTGTTCAGTCAGTAGGTCAATAGTATAGAATCTCTATTTTAATCCAAGAACTCTCCCATAGCTCACAAATGTATTCCAACAATCAACTGAATGACAATCTACTAGGCTAAATTTGCATTCAAATAAAAATTCTTGTAGTTTCCACATAAAACAAAATAAATTCTTTTTAAGTAAATTTCTTAATTTTAAAAAATTAGACTTACAAAATCATCATTGGAGATTGGCAAAAGTTCAAATATTGCTAACATACCTATTTTTAAGTGCCACATTCAAATTTTAAAAGTTATTATTCCAAAATTATATTATATGCCACCCTTGGTTTTTTAACATAGATAAATCTCTAAAACAAATGTCTTATTTTTTTACTTTAGTTTAAAAAAATCCTACATTTATTTTACCCGACCAATTATTTTTACATTTTATTGTTAGAATATGCTCTTAACTATAATGATTGGTAATTCACAGTGCCAGTATGTCACAATATATTCCTGCTTATTTATAAGAATTCTAGGAAACAAAGTCTACTAAGAAGCAGTGCAAAGGTAAATTGATGGAAAAGTATTGCTTTCTTCATTTGGAGATCTCTGTTGATTTAGGGTTGGATTATTTTCAAATACAAAAAAAAAAATTATCATTCAATAAGACAGACCCAAAAACTGTGTTATACAGCCTGGGCATGCACAATAGCAAAAGCTTTGACTTCTAACAACACCTGGAATAAATGATTCTTCCTCTCAGAGCCAAGAAGATTGATGCACAACTGGAGCCAGAATGGCAGAACTTTCTCAGAAGTGAGGAGTCTGTTGGACCAGAAGATCTGAGGTAAAATCTGCTTCAACATACCTTACTGTAAGTGGTCAAATTTGAAGCCCTCCAATCAGACCCTGCCAAGTCAACATTCCTAAATCCTTTCTCTTGCCCTCTGATATCTTAAAATGTGCCCCACACTTCAAATTGGATAGATATATTTAAGCTCAACAATAGCCTTTCAACAGGCTGTTTCTGCAATACAGCTTTTCTTTTCTCAAAAGCCAGAACCATAGGTATTAATTTCTGTGAGCACTGGGCTATGAGCCTATTTGGTCTGTAACGGGAGCCTGCTATAAAAAGGTTAAAAGAAAAATCTACTATCCTCAACACAAAGTCATCTAATACAGCTCTAAGCTTGGAACTCTAACATGAGTGGAGAAAACAAGAGAGTAGAGATCATTGAGGAGGTTTTTATGGGACAGACTGCCTACATCTGTTACCCACGTCTTACTCTCATGGCTGTATCTACCTTTTAAAGAGGCTCAAAAATGTAATTTTGTTTCGTATCAGAAGAAAAGAGAAATAGCCTACATCTCCATTTCATTCTCCCAACTATACTTAAAAACCACTCATTTCCTTCCCAAGTGAGCCAATGCAGAGAGTCAGCAGTCACTGGCCCAGCTCAGTCAACGCTCAGGAACTTCAGATTGTAGACATACTCTCTTTAACAGGTCAAGAGATGGCTCCATGCAGCCCAGCAATTATGAACTAGAAAGAAGTTATCCAATAACTCTATTCAATAACTCTATCCAATAATTCTATTCAATTATTTAAATATTTCCATTTTGGATGAGTATTTAGCAACGTGGAGAAATGCTCATGACCTCATAAAGAATAATGAGTAACAACAAATGGTATATATAACCCTACCTACAATATGAATTCAATTCTGTTTATATTAAAGGAGAGAAAAAGAATGAAAAATAAGTAACATTTGTACCTGGATAGTAATTTTTGTTATTCTTTATGCAATTGGATACTAAATGTGAATTGTCTTCTTTGTTCAGCGTTTTCAAAGAGACTCTAGAGTCTAAAATGAACAACCAATCAATTCTACAAACCTTGCATCTTGAGGAGTTGCTGCACCTCTTTTCCAGGATTTGCAAAAGATGTAGTCCAAATCGAGTTCAGCTAGAACTGGCCTGTCATTGAGATATGGCTCATGAAAGAGATTGACGTTTAGGAGGCAGGGAAAAGGAAATATTTTGAGAGACTTCGTGTGCTCCGCACATGGAGGTGGCTTCCTTTTGCCTCAGGTGAAGGGAATTTCAACAAGATCACTCAGAGAGTTTGATCAGTGATCCTAGAATTTGCAGGACATAGGGACTGCCATTTGACTCACCCTTTAGCAAGCAGGAGGAAAGGTTACGTGGCTGGCACTTCTCGTGTCTGGGAAGAAACAACTGTGAAGTGCTGACCTAGATGAATGTTGCACTTCCACTGATGTGTAGGCAATGGCCAATGTTTTCCAGGGTCCAAATGTGGACCCAGCAACAGACAGGCTGTCTGTAATCACTTTATAAGCGACACTAACAACAATGACTACTAGGACTAAAGAGAGCACAACAGAAGTAGCTCTGCCAGAAGGGCTGAGGAGAGGGCTAAGCTACCACCCTCAGGGGAGGCAGACCCACATCAAAGACATCACAGCAGTCCCTTTCCCATGAAACAAAGAGCTAGGAATTGTCCATTTGACACACACACAAACCAGATCCCAGACTACAAATGATTCAACTAATGAAAAGCTTGTTTTTTTAACTTGCTGTTCTAGCCTAATTGCGTAGGTGTCAGAAGCAGTTGCAAGCTAGGAGAGAAGTCGGAGCAAGACAGAAGCCAGTTCTGCCTTTGCTTCAGGATTCACTGTCCACTCAGAGGCAGGCTG
This sequence comes from Mandrillus leucophaeus, assembly GCF_000951045.1. Classification (NCBI taxonomy): domain Eukaryota; kingdom Metazoa; phylum Chordata; class Mammalia; order Primates; family Cercopithecidae; genus Mandrillus; species Mandrillus leucophaeus. Next base: position 2,168,977 of record NW_012103832.1, read on the forward strand.
GCACATGGGGGATGAGAACGTTCCAAGAAAGATGTGAATTTGGAATTTTCATTTATGTGGTAGGTGGGGATTTACTTAGTGAAAGGAGCATATTATTGCAACTAATAGTGACCAAAATAATTTGTACTTACTACAAATTATCTTAAAAACATGGGATTACCCTAGCATTTTGTTTCAGAAACTGAAATTAACAGAAAACTATAAAATTACTTTCTGCCTGCAATCTAAGAAGGCCAACTCATGCCAAAAACCAGTTACATTCACAATTACCTGGATTTTGTAACTTCCTACAATGAATAAAACTTACTATAAAGCAGAAAAGCCATCACTGTTTGTGTACGTGTTTGTGCGTGTGTGTACGTGCATGTGTGTATCTGAGGTGTATCACTGTAATCACCTGATGTCAAGACAAATGATCAATTCTAGCAATTCAGTACAAAATGTCAAACTAGATGTTTGGCATGAGGTAGGTATAAACAACTTCAGCATTGACTGAATTTTTAACATTTAAACCAGTTATCTGAATGTCATGGAGATCAAAATATGGAATGTGGTGACCTAAAATCTTTAGCCAAAAGGTTGAGCTTTGCAGAAGCTTGCATTTTATGCATTATAGATTAATTTGCTAACTAAACAATTTTGCCCTGCTTAGCCTTTTAATAATTCGTAGGAAGCTCATCGGGTGCAGATAAAAAGTTCACAGCAATTAGTTTCCAACTAATATTTTAGCACACTATAGCATAAGGATTATTTTGCAATAATCAGTATCAAGAGTAGAATATATAATTTATCCAGACAAAGCTACAAATAAACTATCTCACATTTTTTTCTCCCAACAAAGTATATAGTAAACCTGAATTCCCTATTGAACTACTTAAAAGTTTTGCAATTATACCAACAGAGGTGAAGGAAAAAGTATCAACATCTATACATACTTTTGCTGCGTAGTAAGAGCTGTTTTTATTCCCTAACCTTTGTCTCATACTTCACAGCAAATATGTGAAAATATTACCGTTAATAAGCTTCTTGGATCTTCCTTTATTTGCTTTAACTTTTTTCTTTTATCTCTCTCTTTCAATACACATTTTTTCTGAACACCTGCTAAATGTGTGGTATCTTTTAGGTGATAAGAATTCATAAAGAAATGTAAAGTTATGAAAAATGCTGGATATCACTAATTATTAGAGAACTGCAAATCAAAACCACAGTGAGACACCATCTCATAACAGTTAGAATGACTGCTGTTAAAAAGTCAAAAAATAGCAGATGCTGGTAAGGTTGCAGAGAAAAGGGAACCCTTATACATTGCTGGTGGGACTGTAAATTAGTCCAGCTACTCTGAAAAGCAGTGTGACAATTTCTCAAAGAACCTGAAACGGAATTACCATTTGACCCAGCAATCACATTACTGGATATATACCCAAAAGAATATATATTGCTCTGTCATAAAGACAGATGCAAGCATATGTCCATTGTAGCACTATTCACAACAGCAAAGACATGGAATCAACCTAGATACCCATCAATGGTAGACTGGATTAAAAAAAAAATGTGGTAGATATATACCATGGAATACTACACCACCAGAAAAAAAGAATGAGATCATGTTATTTGCAGTAACATGGATGGAACTGGAGGCCATTGTCTCAAGCAAGCTAATGCAGAAACAGAAAATGAAATATCGCATGTTCTGACTTATAAGTGGAAGCTAAACAACAAGAAAACATAGACACGAAGAGCAGAACAACAGACAACAAGGCCTACTTGAGGGTGGAGGCAGGTAAGAGGGAGAGGGTTAGAAAAATACCTGCTGGATACCATACTTACTATCTGAGTGATGAAATACTCTGTACATCAAATCCCTAGGACATGCAGTTTAAGTATATGACAAACCCGCACGCACACCTCTGAACCTAAAATAAAAGTTATAATGAAAAATAAAAAAGAAATACAGAGTTGGCTCTTCTCACAAAATATCCATAGTCTTGAAAAAAAGGGAAAAAAAAGACTTGAAAACAGTTAAATTTAAGCTAATATATGCTAAAGTGGGGGTACATATAAGTTTGTATGTATCAAAATAAGAGCAAGCTCTTCATGTTTTCTAGAAAAGCCAGACTTTTATTTGTTATTTTTATTTTCTCAATAATTTATTTTCATAGTCAAATATTTATTTAGTTGTCTACTCCACATTTATTCATTCTGAATAATATTCTGAGTATTATTTAGTTGTATGCTAAGGCGCTGCCCAGAGTATACTTTTAACTCGAGGCTAGACTAAGGTAATAATCTGGATTTGTATAGTTTCAATATTAATGGGTTCTTGAAATTCTTCTTGAAAGAATAGTTAACATTGAACAACTGAATTGGAAACTATGAACATGGTTTTGTTTTAAAAAGAGCTTAAAATGTTACAACCACCTTAATTAAACTTAACTTTAGACACAATTATTGATAATAGTTCTTTAGTATAATACTTCACACACATTTAACAATTCGTTTCTTTTCCTTCACAGATGGAGGAATTAAATCTCAAGCCCCTTCTAACTAGAGCTAGCCATTTTGAGAAGCACCCTGTTTTTATTTTTGTTTAATTTGCATTCAGTTTATGAGATATGCTTCTTGTCACTACTGTTAATCATTTTTATTAAGAAAATGCAGCAAAATGCACAAATAATTATACAGATACTGTTTTTTGATAAACATGTTGACAGATTGGAACTAAACTTTTTGCTGGCAGGCAGTGTTGCTGTATGTGAGGATATCAGTTTGCCCCCTCTGGATGGGTGCTGTATTTAGATTGGCATAAAATTATTTCTTCTAATCAGGAGAAAAAGTTCATTATCTTACACTTACTAGTCATAGGAAGACATAGAAAGTTGAATTTAGAGTAGAATTTTTCCCCCAAAACAAAGAAAAAATCATATAAATTCAGATTATTTTTACTACATAAAATAAGGAATAATGAGGTTAACAAAAAAATCCATTTGTTAAAAAATAACTATTTTGATCACTCCATGATAACATCATATGATCTTAGAATATTTCTTGTTAATGTAATAGCAGATAATAAAAAAAAAAGCAGAAAAATTCTATAACTTTAGAATCCATTTAACAGACGTTAATTCAGTGATTGCTATATAGGGATTGGACTGAACAACAAGAACATTTCCCTGTCCTCATTTTCAAAGAAATTTCAGAGTATTGAGAGACACAGTTAAGTGCTAGGATTGTGCATTCTTTGCCATAAGAACAAATGGAGGAACTTCTCGTAGTGGCTGAGATGAAAAGGGGCAGAGGTTTTCACAGAGGCCTATCTAATGATATTTATTTAACTAAACTAAGTTTTACTTCCACAAGCAGTACATGAGAGTGACAATTTCCCCACACCATTGTATATTATTGAGAAATAATTTTCTGCTTTGGGAAACTTCCCAAGACATTAAATATTTATTGAGCTCTTGTTGGAGAAAATAAAAATAAATGCAATAAATAATAATATAAATTGTAATAAAGGAATATGAGTCACAGTATTTGCTCTTAATTTCAAAGTTTATTAAGAAATTAGAGATAATTACCCCAAAAGTTAAATAATTATACAGAAGGAAGCTAATGCAATATAAGTAATGAGAAAGAGTGTGGCAGCTTTTAGGTGACAAAAATTTATAGAAAATGAAGACCCTATGAACAAACAGATGACAAAACCTCAGACAGAAAAGCCGTATCTGCAAAAACATGATGAGTGTGGCTGTAATATATGGGACATGCATTGATAAGGTCATGGGAAAGACAGAGGAAAGCCAGTAAGACACCATGGTATTAAGGATATATGAAGAATATTAAGATACCTCAAGGAAGTGTGCTTCTTCAAAACACTGCATTCATTTTCAAATTCAATCCATAAATATCGATAGAGCATGTACTATGTGCCAGGCACTTGGGACAGAGAGCGCATAGAGCCAATGGTTGCAGCCCTTGATATTTAGAACCTAAATATTTTCCTACAAAGAAATTTGACACAGAAAAAATATATGCAACAGAATTATTCAGTGCCCTTTCACAGGTTCAAATTAAAATAATCTACATATGTGTGCCTACACACATACATATATATGCATATATTTACATTATATATGCTTTGTATATCATGTATGTAAATTGTGCATAGATAAGTAGATGAATGAATACAATGAGGCTAATATTAAATAATTATTTATCAACCAATCATTAAATAATTATGCTATACCAAGTACTGTACCAGGAACTTTACATATGATACTTTATTTGTAGTTTCTACAACTTTAAGAAATAAGTTTGTTACAGTGATTTTATTAACAAAGCTATCATTATACTCCTGCTATCAATAAGAATGAAAAAATCACTTGAATAATATTGTCTGCTTTTCTATATATTGTAATGAATGTTTTTGTTGATAACTAAAATGTTAATTTTTTTCAGAGAAAATGCTTCCAGAATATGCTCAGAACAATTTAAATGTCATAAAGATGTAGCTGAGTTCTTACAATACTGAAGTTTGTCATACTGCCATATTTCATGTGCATCTGAGTTGGAATTTAGAAATTATAACATCAAATTATATTCTTAAATTAATTAGGATATAAAATAATTTAAGGAATTAAAATACTTAGAAATCAACAAATTCAAGTAATATAATCTATTTTGATGTTTTTTATTAAAATTTGGTCCAGTTTCAAATAATTTGCAATAAGCATTCTTAATAGACTTCTGTGATTTAATCAAGTATTTGCTGAACTTTCATAGTTTACAGTTTGGTGTTAGGCATGGGTCACTGCCCTCACTATTGCTATTAGACAGAAATAAGGTGAAATATGATTATTTTACAGCAGAACCAGAAGGAACAGTTATGAGAAGGTTCCCAAAGTCGTATCTCCTTTATTTTCACTCCTGAAAATGTAAACTTCTTTTTTAAAATTGATATTAAAACCACTCAAATTACTTTTCTGCCTTTCTTTTCACTCTTCCCTCTTCTTTTCTGAGACAATAATAATTCTTGTTCGTTTGATCATACCCATCATTCTTATTGCCTAGCTCTTTTTCCTTCATTATCAAATTATCTCCAAGTTGTATTATAATCACTTCCAAACATGTCTACCTCTCCATATTTTCAAACAAACAGAAACCAAACAGTATCAATGACTACACATTTTCTCCTATCTAAATTTTGTCCTATCTGTCATCATAATGACAGTTTCAAATCCCTCCTATGCTACCCTTTTGTATTCTCTCCTTGATTCTTTCCTGAAAAGAACCTTTCCTGGAAAGGTAATTCTCACATGTAATGTCATTTTTATTCTAAGCCTTTATTCAGTAAACAATTCTGAAGGAAGATAAATTTCCTGAAAAAATTGTTTTCAATTATTTAAAATCTAATGCCTTTCTCTTCAGAAGCACTTTAAATATTCCATTCCTGAAGACAGGAGGTATTTTACATGATTGATTTTTCTATCAAGAGTATTCAATGCTGTGCAATTTAGTATAAAAATAAAATTAGCTAGCTCTCTGCTATTCATTAATCAGAATTGAATTCATTCTTTGAGGAAGATATAAGTTTTTTTTTTTTGGGGGGGGGAGCTAGCTAAATACCTGACTGCTTTAAAAACATTTTGAATAAATGAAACCTGTAACTTCAATGGGAAGTGATAGCCATATAAACCTTACTCTGTCATAGTTAGCATTTAGCTTTGTTCTGCAGTGCTACAAACCTGCACTATCTCTCCAGCTCCCTTTTTCCCTATCTCTCTCTCTTCTTCTCTCTTCCCCTCCCCTCTGACTACCTTCTTAATTCCCATTAACATAATTTTTCTGATAGCAAAAGCAAAGGATCTCAATTTAGAAGTAAGGTATTTTTTATTCAAGTCAAGAGAAAATTTTGTAAATATCTGAATGACACATTGGCAACACTTTTAGAATTCATGGTAAGCATTCTATTGAATTTAACAATCTTGGAGTGCTAAGGGATTGCCTTTTAAAAGTTTCTGACTAGGAAAGTTAGAGATTTAGTGAGAATATTCACAGCAACTTAAGTGCATAAATTTTCTAGCTGGAAAGAATTTTAGAGAACTGCTATAATAATCACGTTACAGATGAGATACTGGAGGAGGGCAGGAGTGAGGCTTGACTCCCTCCTTGTTATCTCACTCACCAGTGTCAACATCTACTGGCAAACAAGGCCTGGTTTTATGTCCAGACACCAAAGGGAAAGGTTTACACAGCCTCTCTCTATCACAGATACTCCTGTTTTTCAGGTCACAGCACTTCCATACACAGAAGCTGATCCGTGAAGAAGTTCCAGAAATGCACTCTGAACACCTTGATCTTCAAACTTGTCCTACATTCTGGGTTAAGTATACATAAAAGAGGGTGCTTCACTGGCAACTCTTTGCCTTCTATAACATCTCCAGAATAAAGTAACTAAAGGAAATTAGCTTATTTATGGAACCTATGAAGATTTTAAAATAGTGATTTGTCGATTGTTCTTATAATCAACCAGATAATAAATTTTACAAAATCTTTGCTTAAAAATAAATGCCAAATTAAATGCAGTTGGATAGATGTGCACATACCTTCACTGAAATGAAGTCAGAGATCAGTATATTAAACAAAGTTTTTGGATTTGAATCCTGCTCTGTCACTTAAGATCTGGGTGAACTTGTCAAGCAAAACTCTCTGTAACTCAATCTTCTTAGCTTTAAAATAAGGATAATAAATTTACCTTTATCTTTGTGGTGTTGTGAGGATAAAACAAGTCAATACATATTGAACTCCTTGAATAGATTCTGAAACTTATTAAGGCTTCAAAGATGGAGTTCTTAATGATTGAATGTCACATTAAAAGTATCCTTATTGTACATGCCTTGTCACATATGGTCTCACAGTCATTCCAATCAATGCTCTGCTTACTCCATTTTTCTTGCAGTCCCAGGATAGAGATAAGTATATAAGAAATTTGAGCATCTGTAAATTTTGCTATCTTCAAGCAGTCCTGGAGCCAATCCTCTTAAGGATCCCAAAAGATGCACGCTAATAGGTCTAAATTCTTATATAAACATGTACAATATTTTTTCTTTCGGGAGATGAAACCCTTAAGAAATGAGGAATCCACATGTTCTAGGAATGCCCATACAGAGGCCTAACACTTGATATGAGAGAGCTTGTTTTAACCATGTAATTATTTCATGTAGCATAAAAGTTACTAGTTACTTCTACAGTCACCTAAAGTTAAATCTGCTGCCTTATTTCATGTTCCCCATGGGCATGCCCTTGGCAAATACCACGAGTATAGTAATTCCAGAAGAAATTATCACTAAGGAAGAATTATAATAATGTATGTTAAGATTCAAATACTTTAATTTCTCTTGCCAAAATCTTGTTTGGTATTTGGTTATGAGAATGTGCTATGTGCTACAATGAATTGATCAGAACAGAAGAAAGAAGAAACAAACTAAGAGAGCACGAATAAGAGAAGTCATTAAGAAAATTAATTATTCTCTAGAGCACACTCTCAAAAACGTAGACATGTAGACGTGGCCTCCAATTGTCCCAAAGAATCCAAACTGCAACATGTGTGTGTGTGCATGCACTCCCTGTGTGTGTATTCCACTTAGAGAACTAGTTTCTTACCTCTCATTCATCATTATCACCACCAAAGACAGAGAGGGAGAGGGAAAGGGAGATTAGGTGAGATTTTTCTCCAGACTTATTCTGAAAGTAGCTTGGCAATAACTTCAGAGGTACTAGTACCAACAAAATATTAGCAATACAAATTTGCATGTTTAATATTGCTCTTTATTTTTTGTATTTTTTGGAATGGCTGCCTGAGATTGCAACTGTTTTTCCTGCAGGACATAGAATTCAATTTTCTTTTCCTTATAAAGAATGGATCAACAGAATTAAGTAAATATCAACAAATTGCTTCTTTAAAAGTTTGTTATTTTACTTTCCAAATAGTAGTTCAGACTTTACCTGTGTCATTCAATCTTTAAATATTAATATTGTTGTTGTTTCTAATTTGACAGTTAAGATATTTCATTTTTGTGTTGTGTTTATTTTACTACTACATTGGGCACATTTTTATAATTTTATTAATCCTATATATTTCCTCCTTTGTGAATTGTCTCTTTACAGTCTTTGTCTATTAATAGTGGGTTTTGACTTTTTATTTTTATTTTTTTGGAGACAGGGTCTCACACTGTTGCCCAGGCTGGAGTGCTGTGGTGCAATCTTGGCTCACTGCAATCTCCATTTTCCAGGTTCGAGTGACTCTCATGCCTCTGCCTCCCAATTAGTTGGCATTGCATTTGCCCGCCACCACACCTGGCTAATTTTTGTATTTTTATTAGAGACAGGGTTTCACCATGTTTGCCAGGCTGGTCTCAAACTCCTGACCTCAAGTGATCTTCCTGCCTCGGCCTCCCAAAGTGCTGGGATTACAGCCTGAGCCACAGCACCTGACCCAATATTTTCTTTTGAATGTTAATTTACTATAGATATTATCTTTTTTCCTTATTTTTTAATAGTTAATGGTTGTTTTTCAGCTGTAGTTTTAACTTTTTGATATTAAGATAAAATTGTAATGTGTTGAAGTAAAATCTACTAACTTTAAAAAAATATTATTTTATTATTATTATTATTATTATTATTGAGACAGGGTTTCACTTCTGTCACCCAGACTGGAGTGCAGTGACAGGATCTCGGTTCACTGCAACCTCTGCCTCCCCAGGCTCAGGTGATTCTTCCACCACAAACTCCCGAGTAACTGGAACTACAGCCATGCACCACCATGCCCAGCTAATTTCTTGTATTTTTAGTAGTGATAGGGTTTCACTATGTTGCCCAGGCTGTCTCAAACTCCTGAGCTCAAGCAATCTGTCTGCCTTGCCCTCCTAAAGTGCTGGGATTACAGGTGTGAGCTACCGCGCTCAACCCTATTTTGTTACTTTTATGCCCTGAAAGTGATTTTCAACCAGAGATGAGGCAAATTTTCACATGCATTTTCATCTAGCCAGTTTATTTTCACATTTAAGCACTTCAGAGCAATTAAGTTTTTTGAATGTAGGAGAAATAGACATATTAATTTATTGCTGAACACCATAGTTTCTCAATATATTTTACTGTACAAAGCAAAATTTCACCATTCTGTCATAATATTTATTAAATACCAAATATCAAATGTGAAATTACAGAAGAAAAGTCATGTGCACCCAGCAGTCAAGTCAGATATCACCAAGAGAAGGCTATCATGTCGCCTCCCAAGACTCTTCCTAGAAAGGCGTTTCCATGATAAATTTACTGTAATACAGGGACTGGCTTTCTGACTGCCATAGTCTGAGTAATGATTTGTCAATACATCAGAAATAGACTTTTCTAGTTTACACTCCCACCAACAGTGTCACTTCTCCACAATCTTGCCAGCATCTTTTATTTTTTTGACGTTTAATAGTAGGCATTCTGATGGTGTTAGATGGTATCTCATTGTGGTTTTGATTTGTATTTCTCTGCTAATCAGTGATATTGCTCGTTTTTTTCCCATATGATTGTTGGCCACATGAATGTCTTCTTCAGCCATTGTGGAAGACAGTGTGGTGATTCCTCAATGACCAAAAGACAGAAATACTATTTGACCCAGTAATCCCATTACAGGTATATACCCAAAGGAATATAAATCATTCTATTATAAAGACACATGCATGCACATATTTATTGCTGCACTATTCACAATAGTAAAGACGTGGAGTCAACCTACATGCCCATCAATTATGGACTGGAAAAGGAATTTGTGGTACGTATATATCATGGAATACTATGCAGCCATAAAAAATGAATGAGATCACATCCTTTCAGGAACACGGATGGAGCTGGAGGCCATTATCTTTAGCAAACAAATGCAGGAACAGAAAGTCAAATACCGCATGTTCTCACTTATAAGTGGGAACTCTTAATGACAAAAACTGCAATTGATTTTGCACCAACCTAATAAATGATGAGAACTCATGGACATATAGAGGGAAACAGCAAACACAGTAGCCTATCGGAAAGTGGAAGGTAGCAGGAGGGAAAGGATCAGAACAATAACTAATGAGTACTAGGCTTAATCCCTGAGTGATGAAATAATCTGTACAACAAACACCCATGATACCCATGTAACAAACCTGCACTTGTACTCTTCAACTTAAAATAAGTTTTGAAAAAAGAAATAGTCCAGAAATAAACAACTCACAAGTTTCCAAAACAAAATAAAAAAAATACGTATATTGTATAAATATACAAACACTAAATATTGTACACAATAAAATAAGAAAATTCCAACACACCTTTCTCTCTTGCCAATCTCAGTATGTATTCTAGAGGTAGCCAGTTTTGGGTACTTTCTCTCTCTCTTATTTTTTATTTCTGTCACACACACACAAACCCACAAATACATGCGTATGCACATACAGACACTCATGGGCACATAGACACACAAACACATCTATCATTTAAAAATCTATCATTTAAAAATCTATGATTTAAAAATCAATATTGTAATTTTAAAAATATATAAATTAGTTAAAAAAGAAAATAGTAAGTACAAATATACCAAATATATAAAAAGTGTATTTGCTACAATCTTCAGCAGATAATATATTTCATCTACACTTAATTCACCAAGTTTTTTGCTTTGCCTGTCTTTTTTTCTTAAATTAAGAAGAGTTGTTGCATTTGGCAAAATAATTTTTATGTTCATGAGGTGAATTACATTGATAAATTTATGTGATGATGAATGACATTATATTCATGGTATTTGTACTACTTTATCCTGATATATAAATTCTGGTACTCTGCTTCATTTTGTCTGAAAATATTGTGTATTCAAATTTTTAACTGAAAAAATGTTTGCAAATTTCTTGTATTCTTTCCAATTTTGGTATAAAATCAAGTTGGATACCTTTCCTACTTTGTGTGAAATATTTTGTGTAAAATAGGAACTAACTGCTTCTTGGACTGGTAAACATACCAATAAAAATTGTCCTTTATAAAACTGTTTTACTACAAATTCAATTTATTTAATGACTATATTTTGTTTGCTACAAATTCATGAGTTAAAATTATTAATTAATATAATCCTGTATAACTATCAGTTACATTTAAGTCTTTGAATGTATTGGCACACAATTTATCCTGGTTATTGTTTCACATATATTTCAATTTCTACTATATTACAATTTTGTTTCCTTTTTTATTCCTATTTTTTGTTTTCTTTTTTTAATTCCCTGTGATTATTATTACTCGACATTTGTGTAATATTTTACTTTTTTTTTTTTGGAAAGAACAAGCACCAAAAATTAATCTTTGTTTTGGGACCAATTTAAGCAATATTTCATTTTATCAACATTAAGTGCTGTTAAATTTTCTTTTAATTTGTTTTAGTGTTCATTAATTTTTTAAATTGCGTTAATTTTCAAAATGCATTTTTATAGTACTTGACCTATATATTTACCTATAATTTCTATCAGTTTGACAAGATTTCTCCTAAATATTAATTTAATCGGTATTACTATTGCTGAACTTAATACATTTTGATATATATTTTTCTGAAATTGCTTATTTTCAGTACTTCAGGGCTCTTTTTATCTACAGGAATTCTCTTTAAATAAAGAGTAAATATTAAGAACTTTATTAGTAATAAAGTACAGTCAAAAGAATAAGGCTGAAGACAAGTAAAAATTGAGTGATTAATGAATGGGTGAGTAATGGTGTAATCTTAGTGAGGCAAACTGATAAATTTTTTAGATACTTTAAAAAGTTAGCATGCACAAAATCATGATTAGAGTTCATTTTTAACTTTAAAAAAATAAAAACTTCAAGAACAAAAAAGAATGCAGAGTTTTAGACGCTCCCGACGTACCTACTCTGTGCCAACCATGTTCAATTGTTCTTTAAATTTTCCGCAAGGAATATGGAATTATCATAAATTATCAGGCCACCATCTTATCATTCTCCTAGTTTCTATCCAAATTGTTAACTCAGAAAGAAGATCACTGAAAACAAATTCAATAAGAAAACAAATCTAGTAAGGGAAGTATCATAATTGCACAAGAACACTATAGGTAGAAAATGCAAAACTCAAATGAAAGAAAAAATTGCTTTAAATAAGAATCTCATTAATTTCCCAAACATTTGTTTACAGATGCTGTAGATATAGGACTAATGTGGTACTTAATAACATTCACCAAACAAAAGAATTTAAGCATATATTATAAAGAATAATGACCAGATATTCTACATTCAGAAAAAAAAAAGAGACTAGTTTCATCTGAAGCAGAAAATCTTTATTACATTGTATAATAATGACCTTCACTTAGGACATTTTAAGGCATTAGAATAAGTTACAAGGAGAATTCATAATGGAAAATTGGAAAAAATACAAATTACAGTTTAATATGAGACATCACTGTTGCAAATATCTATTCAGGATAGAATTCAAAATGCAATGTTTATAGAAACATTATAATCTTATATAAGAATTTTAAATACTCAATATAATCCCTTTTGTAAGTATGAATAAACTATAAATACTATATGACTTACAGCTCATGGAATCCTTTCTCTTTATGTCATTAAAAGTTAAGAATCTCTCTGTAGAGTACTTTTTAGGTGGCGGAAATGGTTTTCCTACTGTTACATTCCTATTATGTGTGCATCTGTTCCACAGTATTTTTTATAAAAATATTCACTGTGATGGCCACAGAGAACCAGCATAGTTGATTGACAAGCATTATGGGTATCTGTGGCTAAGCTAGTAGGCAAAATAAATCCAGACGTGAATAAACCTATTCATTCTTCAATAAATGAAATAACTCAAAAGTGAAATCTTTAACATTATAATTCACATGCTGCTCATATGTCTTTCTAATTTGTGTTTTTGCCTTGCTACTGGGCTTTATAGTAACACTGTGATTGAATGTGTTTGCGTTACATGTGGGGTTATCCTAGTTAGCCAAGTGGAGTCAGTCATTCATACATTGTCATTGCATCAATCTTACAATGAAGTAACAAACAATCTGTCACCCACTGTTCCAAGAATGATGCCAGATGTCTTATTAGTCTTAACATTCTATAACATTCTATTTCTCTATCTCAAAACTCCATGTGCTCTCCAATTGTGTTATAGTCTCCTATACCTTGTCTTGATTTGTTGTCCATTGCTTTGCTAGATAATTGAGGAGTTGCATAAAGTATTTGGACGTCAAATCTGGAAGAGCATGGAAGCCATAGTTTTGTTAAAAGGTAAACATGACTAGATTTGTAGCAAACGTGTTTGGAACTACTAATTAGTTACTTTAATGCTTTAATATCAAATAAAATGATGTTGGAGCTTTGAGTTGAGAAGATTCTATTTGCCTGATCTAAATCAAATGCTTTCTTTGGTTTTCATTTAATAATTCCACGAAAACTAACCTCAAATGTCTTGTAGTTAGTTTTCTGTAATCATTCTGTATGTGGTCTTCATTTTTTGTATCAATAATACTATAATTGGTGGTAAGTTAGTGTGATAATTTTCCTAAATATACATCAGATAATACAAAGACTATTAGGAAAATGACTATTTCTTTGAAGTATGAGATAATCTTGTTGGCTTATTCATAATTAAATTGCCAGTCAAAAAATAAATTAGTCACAGCCAAGTCTCATTAATATTAAATAATAACAGAGAGAAAAATATACATGATACTTCAAATATTTTCTACATTAAAAAATAAAATGTAAATTATCATCTTTGATTTAGGTCTCCTCATTCAACTCCCAGCTTAGTGCCTAATCTTTAGCTCTTCAAATAATTTGGGATTACATTGTATAATCACATATAAAAAGGTCATTGAAAAGTCTTTTTTCCTTTACAATATTTACTTGAATTCTGCCTTATGAAAGAATTATCATCAACTTGGATTTTAAAGAAATGGAAAACATTTTGGAAAGAGTAAGCACAGGATAGGTACTTACTGGGCTAAAGAGGATCATTTAGATATGCTGATGTAATGGAATGAAAACTGAACAGAATTTACTGCTTGCAGCACTTTTCCTTTTATACGTGTCATCACCAGCTTGAAATTTTATATAAAAACAAGATTGTTCCATCAAGATCAATTGTTTCTGCATTAAGGAAATAGAAACATTTTAAAAGGAGAATAGAGCAACATAAAAATACTATAATAAGGATTCAAAAATAGAGGAAAAGTAAGATTTGAAATCAGCTTGTCTTACAAAGCAATAACAATGCATACTTATAAAGCTAGAATGATAGTAATTATTCTGAAGGAAAGAATAACCTCTATTTCTGGAGGTGAAAACCATTATGGTTTTACATATTTGTTTAGTTTGACCTCTAAGAATCTGTTTTTACATAGCTGACTTTGTAAATTTACTCAGGTTCACGTATTCTTCATTTACCATATGTTCACAATTATACTTAAAGTTTAAGTATAATTAGAGCTCCAGGGTCAATTCAGGGTCAGATGAAAATCGAGCTAATGAAAATGATTATTTCAGCAGAGTTTGGTTTATACACTGTTTATTCTTTTCTGAATCAGGAGGTACTGTGACAGAGTTCTAGTCAGCAAAATCTGGACTCTGCAATGGTAAAACTTTCCCTTATATCTTACCACACATTCCAAAGTTTGATTCAAATGGGGCTGACCTTCATGCTAAAAGCGCTCAATAAATTCGGTATTGATGGAACGTACCTCAAAATAATAAGAGCTATTTATGACAAACCCACAGCCAATATCATACTGAATGGGCAAAAACTGGAAAATTTCCCTTTGAAAACTGGCACAAG
>NW_012103832.1:2185659-2225252 GCF_000951045.1 Mandrillus leucophaeus
AGGGGGGAGGGATTGCATTGGGAGTTATACCTGATGTAAATGACGAGTTGATGGGTGCTGACGAATTGATGGGTGCGGCACAGCAACATGGTACAAGTATACATATGTAACAAACCTGCACGTTAAGCACATGTACCCTAGAACTTAAAGTATAATAATAATAAAAAATAAATAATTTAAAAAAAAAACAAATGGGGGTGAGCTAATTTTCTTAGAAGGAAATTTCTACATGTAGGAAAGCCATATGAATTCAAACATCGGTCTTTAGTTATGTTCACCTTGCCATTTGAAAAATTTAGAGTCTACGTTTCTGCTACAGTGGCATAGCATAACATATTGTCTACTATTCATAAACTAATCATAATTCATGAGATTACATAATCATAGAAAAGAAAATGAAAGTAGAAGAACTAAAATAATTTATTTCAACAATCTTAAATTTTTATTTGAACTCTGATCCTTGTATAAGCCCAAGGATATGATTTTTCATTGTGGTAAATGAAATTCTGTAATTCACTTCTGTAATTCTTGTTCTACAATATCCAATAGTCATTAAACATGGCTATGTGACAATATCAAAACATTTTCGAATTGATTATTTAGGCCAACCGTTTTGTTTTGTAAGGAAAAACCTGAAAACCAGAAGGATTGATTTTCCTAGTGTCACACATGTAGTCCTGATGTTAAAATATAATAAGAAACTGTGTCTCTTGACTTCTAGATGAAAATTCATTTCCCTATTGTCTCTCAACAGTGTTTTGAGTTGCTAGTCTGCTTGTAGATTTGACATTTGAATTTTTCCCCCGGTAACACAAAGAAGTAATTCTTTAAAAATAACAAAGTAAATTATTGGTCTTGGAGCTAATTAAGTCTATGCCAGATAGCCAGATAGTTGGTCACAAAAAACATCTGTAAGGCTAACATGGCTCCAAAATATAATGCTTGATTGAAGGCCCATTAGGTTTTGTGCCTGTGATTTCAGTTCATGGTTAAAAATGTTATTTGATAATAATTGATAAACTACAAAACTATGTCTGTGTGTAATTTACCCAAATTTTATATCTTCTCTTGTAATTCATATGCAAATGCATTCCTAGAAATTTTAAAACAAAATAGTCAATAAATGTATAGGATGTTCCTCTGTGCCAGAGAATTTAAAAATACATATTAGCCATATATCCAAAAGCTGCCCCAGTGACAACATAATTCCTTTTCTTTTCAAATTAGAAGCACAACAGCACCAATAACATAGTGAAGAAGTACAGCCCCAGCAAGCCAGAGGCTGTAACTTTACTAATGGTTCTGTGATACCCCAGCAGTACTTCCCCATGCCTTTCTGGAATTTTTTTTTGTATTTTCACACAATTGTGACTTGTTGCTGAAATCAGGGAGCAATAGGGCAAACAACACTGCTCTGTTACCCCATCAGATACATATTGCCATACTGTTTACCCCAGACTAGAAAAAAATATGAAAACAGAAAGCTGAATATACATTATTTAGAGGTTCTAACTTATAAATATATTGAGAGTGTGTGTGTGTGTGTATATATATATATATATGAACAGATAAAAAGAGATGTTGCAGACAAGAAGTGTAATGAAGCCTGAAATTTTCCTGGGCTTGGGGTTAAAAAGGTGAATGTCAATTAAATCAATAGATTTTGGCATTATTTTACTTGGAAGAGATCAATGTCTCTTCAAAACAGATATGTTCTGTATGGAAATAGTGTTAACTCTGTTTAGATAAATACTAGTATTTTAGCCCCTGGATATAAAAAAATTATTTTTACTATCCATCGAAGTTTTGGGGTTCACAGCTCATGGCTTCACAGGTCATGTATTGCTTTCTTATACTATACATTTTCAACATCGTCACCCAAAAATAATCATCACTTGAAATTTTCTGAAAGTAGAAAGAAAGGCTTTTATACTACTATACTCCAGATGAATATCTATGATTTTTGTGGGATCTATCTATATTCACAGATGGATTCTTTGCCCCAAAATTCAAAAATCTCTAAACTGTGATGCCTACAGACAAGTCTTTTTGGCATGATAAATTTTAAGAATAATATAATATCTGTCGAAAGTAGTAATGCAAGACTTTATTATATATACTGTCTGGAAAGGGTAAGGGGATAGCAAGAGTTTGGTTAATACACACAAAATTACAGCTAGATTGGAGGAATAAGTTCCAGCATTCAATAGCACTGTAGAGTGACTATAGTTAACAATAACAGTGTATATTTTCAAATAGCTAGAAAATAAGATTTTGAATTTTTTTCAACACAAAGAAATAATAAATGTTTGAGGTAATGGATATACTAATTACCCTGATTTGATCATTACACATTGTATACATATATTGAAATATCATACTGCAACCCATTAATATGCATAATTATGTGGCAATTAAACATCTTTAAGATGTTCAACACTTTATGAATCAAATGAGATAGAGCAGTTTCACATATTGGAAAGGAAAATCACAGCCAAGCACAATCTATAATTGAAGGTAAGTAAAGTGGTTTGAGGCAAGTCTGTAAAGCATCTCATGGTAATGTACTGATTCTCTAGGCTGCATGTTTGTTCTTTTTTTCAATGCCACCTTTAATATCCACTTTTTTTTTCTTTTCGTCCTTTCCTATTCACTAGAACAAGTTGCCTCATGCACTGGTTATAGAAGTTCTTTATCTCTGTATTTTCACAGGTTTGCACAATGCCTGCTATATGGTCATACATCTTCCCTCAATGAATAAAAGCATTTGGATAAAACTGGATCTGGTGGGTATAAATGGATAAGAATAATGAGATCGTTCAACAAATGGCCTGGATATAAGACCATTTCAAATGGAGATAAAGAATTTTTCCAATAGTCCAATATTCCAGTTCTCCAATAAAGATTTTTTTCTGAATACCAGCAATAATAAATTATAATGAAAAAAAAATCTTGTTCATAATTCTACATGAATACAAAATAGAGAAACATTACGTAAGACCTAAATGAAGAAAATAAAACTTTATTAATATAAAAACCTTGAGTCAATGAAGAAGTAAATCGTGTTTGTGAATGATATGGCCTGAAGGTCTAAACATTTCAGTTATTCTAATATGTATGTAATTCATTTAACTACAAAATTTTTTTTTTTTTTTTTTTGAGACGGAGTCTCGCTCTGTCGCTCAGGCTGGGTGCAGTGGTGCTATCTTGGCTCACTGCAAGCTCTGCCTTCCAGGTTCATGCCATTCTCCAGCTTCAGCCTCCCAAGTAGCTGGGACTACAGGCGCCCGCCACCATGACTGGCTAATTTTTTGTATTTTTAATAGAGACGGGGGTTCACCGTGTTAGTGAGGATGGTCTCAATCTCCTGACCTCGTGATCCGCCGGCTTCGGCCTCCCAAAGTTCTGGGATTACAAGTGTGAGCCACCACGCCTGGCTTTAACAATAATGATCTTAAAATGTCACTTTTAAAAATTTAAAAACACAAGTACTTCTGAAATTATTGTTGAATAAGAAAGAGGCAAAAATAAATAAACAGTTTTGAATAGAAGAGTAAAAATTAAATTTTTCTCTAGATATTAAAATATATTCAACTACTGTCATAGTTAAAGGAGAGTGGAACTGATAAGAATTAGCAGGCAGATTAAAACAAACAAAAAGAGTAAACAGAAACACTGTTATCCTTATCTTGATGTTAATGTGAGCTATAGCCCTGAGAATTGGGGAATATGAATGTTGCGCTCAGAGACTGAATTGTGAAATCAACACATTAATGCATTATGCATTAAAAATCACCATAAAGAAATCATACAATTGTGTACATTTTAAAGCAGCAGTAGCCTACTTTTAAAAAATCATTTTTTAAGCTGACTCAGCAAGTCATTCTCTCCCCAGGAATCTTCATTTGTTAATCTGAACTATGTGCCAGTCTGCCTTATAGAAACAGTATGCACCGATCCTAGACACTGAGTGTGTGGTTATCATGGCAGTATGGATTCTTATTGTAAATGAATCCACTAGTTTAGATACATCACTGCTAAGAGAAAAATCTATTGTTTTTAACTTTTATTTTAAGTTCAGGGGTACAAGTGCAGGCTAGTTACACAGGTAAACATGTGTCATGGGGGTTGGTTGTATAGATTATTTCATCATGCAGGTATTAAGCCTAGTATCCATTAGTTATTTTTCCTGATCCTCTTCCACTTCCCAGTTTCCAGCTTCCACCTTCCAATAGTCCCTAGTGTTTGTTGTTCCCCTCTATGTGTCCATCTGATCTCATCATTTAGCTCCCCCTTATAATTGAGAACATGTGGTGTGGTGTTTGGCTTTCTGTTCCTGTGTTAGTTTGCTAAGGATTATGGCCTCCAGCTCTATCCATGTACCTAAATGGACATAATATCATTCTTTTTTATGGCTACATAGTATTCCATGACCTATATGTACCATATTTATTTATCCAGTCTATAACTGATGGGCATTTAATTGATTCTGTGTCTTTGCTACTGTGACTAGTGTTGTAATGAACATATGCATGCATGTATCTCTGTATCAGAATGATTTATATTCCTTACAACCTACATACATTATTTTTATTTTAAAAATAAAGTCTTAATGTTAAAATATGACAAGAATACACTGAATTCAATTTTTATTTATCTTATCTTTTATATCTAATTGATTATAAGACTTTTAATGTCTTTATGCATATCTACATTTGTAAAATTAAAATACCTAAGGTCAAATTATTAAAATGCAGGGGAGACATTTAAAAAATTATTTAAATATTTGAGGAAAAGGTCATGCATTGTATCTTCTACAGAGTCTGGTAAGTAGTTTTTATTCTATGAGTTGTGTGGGGTTTTTTTGGTATACTACATGAAACATTATAACTTATGATCATTAATATCATGGGATTTTGAAGTGAATGTTTTAAGTAACTCTGGATAATATCTTTATGTAGAGCTTTGACAATCTAAAAGTGGTGTGAAAATGTTGAAGTAAAAAAATAGGAAAAATATGTTAAAGACTTAGTCTTTAATTTAGATTGATAGAGTGTACTTATAATTATCAATTTATTGTTAAAAATAATTGTGCTAAAATTTATAAAATTAAATATATTTCTATATAATATATGGACTATATAATCAAAGTTTAGTAAAAATTCAGAATTGAAAAATTTAAAATAGTTGATTAATAAATCAATTTTTAGATTACCTAATACCATGACTGATACACAGTAAATGTTTATTAAATGTTAATTTAAAAATAAAAATGACTAATATTTACCAACTGCCCACTCTATGCCTAGAACTATGATAATTATAATACATGTATTATTATCTTATTGTCCCAACACAAACTTAGGAATTAACAATATGGATCAATAATCCCTGCCTAGGCTACCATCTAGTAGTGATCAATTTAACTTTTAATCAGAATTGTCATTCTGGCACTCCAGGAAAGCTTTGCAAATTCTGTTACAGAGAAAAAGTTATATTGCTCAATGCTTGTTTAGAAAATAGCATGAAATCCTAGATTTTAATGGCATTTTAAACTATTTCTGCATATTTTAATATTTTCTCTTTTGAGAAGTTGTGTTAATGAATCTGACTACTATGAAAATATATCAAGTTTTGTGGACAACAAGGAAAGTAATTTGCAAATTATTTTTATTTTTATTAAATTATTATGTAATTATCACCTAGAATTAAACACGGTTCAATTCAATAGTCATTATATTACAGAAGATTGAAATAATTTTCTTTTATAGACAGGTGAGAGTAAGAAGAAGAGAAAAATCTGAAATACCTATTTGGATAAATAAGCAAAGAAAGAAGTTAAAACTGCCTGTTTACATGGAAAACTCTCAGTATTCTCAAACCATGACTCATGAGTGCAAACCTGTTGGTATTTGGAAGTTTGGGCAACACACATATAACTTGTTTGTAAATGGTTTCTGTGGCACAACCCACACACCATCCAAAACCTCCATGCACTTGGAATTGAGCAAGAGAGCTCATGAGACTTCACACTCAATTACAGAGTACTCTGATGGGTGCATTCATGCTGGTTTTCTTAGTTAATTATAGCAACTGTCCCCATGGACAGCTTACAGCAATTAATTGAATTTGACAGGTTAACTTGAGAGCCCTTTTCACTGAATGCAATAGGGAGTTGGGCAAGGAAAAGGGCTACCCAAAACAGAAACAGAAGACTCTAAAACAACAACAGCAAAATAGTAATGAAATCAGCATTAGGTAGTTTGGAAATCTTTATTTCCAAAAAGAGAGAATGATCAGACAATCAGTGAGATGCCATTTCATTATTTTTATATTCTATTAGACTGTCCTATTTGCTTCTATTTTATAAATTTCTGTACTGAGATGTATAATTTTGGAGACTTTGATGTTATTTTAATAACTGCACAAAATTAAAATATATTGCTCTTCCATCCTTCCTATTGGACACATTCAAAAGCCATAGGCATAAATTTTAAGTTCAAAATTAATTTCACTTTTTTATTCACCCCACTTTAAAATTGTCTCCTCTTTCTGTATTCCTGATGCTTGTCAAAACATTAACAAAAGAACAGTGGATCTAATTACAGATCTCACCTTTGACATTGTTTTCTTTCACAAGCCTGTCACTAACACCATTCAGTAATTCCCACTGCTTCTATTGCTCAAGTATCTCTAGAATCCATTCTAAACTCATTGCCATTTCTCTAATTCAGACCCTCATTATATTAGCTTATTTAATCATAATACATTTTTCTAAAATCCTCTCTTTCTATGTTCCTGTTTTCATTTTCTTATCCTCTGTGTGTTTCTGCCTTGAGTACATCCTTTATAACATTATTAATGTGAATTATTTTCTAAAATGCAAATTTGATTATGTTATTTCCATCTCTAGGAAAGTGATAGACCAATTATTATATTGTTTAATTAATTAAATTTGAAATTTAAATAGATACATATAGGTACATATAAGCTACTGTATTGAGCAGTACAGTTCAAGGAGGATCCTCTAAAAATGCAAAATAAAATATAAACATTAAACTTGAAACTTAAAGAAGCATTCCACTTACCCAAGGTAAAGCAGGAAAGGAGAAACAGAGGAACACAAAGTATACAGAGATAAATAATAAACAAATGACAGAATGGTAGCTACAAATTCAACAATATCAACAACTACATTTAATGTAAATGGGCTAAACATGCCACTAAATGGTAGACATTTTGAGACCAGATTTTTAGAAAAGAGCTCAACAGTTATATGGTGACTATAATACAAGTATTTTTAAGATAAAGTCTTAGGTGGAAAGTAAAATGATGAATACAAGATATACCATGTAAACAATAATCATATGAAAGCTGGACTGTTTCAACAAAAACAGGTGAATTTTCAAGACAGGAAGATAATTAGAGATAAAGAAAATAATTTTATAAAGACAAAGAGTAATTTTAAATAAAGAAGATGTAATAACCATAAATGTGCATACTTCCAATAGCAAAGCTTCAAAATATATCAAGAGAACACCAACAGAACAGATAATATACATAGACAATCTGTAGTCATACCTAGATATTTTAATACCCGTATTTTAGTAATTACTAGAATAGATAGAAAATAATGGCCAGGCGCAGTGGCCCACGCCTGTAATTCTAGCACTTTGGGAGGCGGAGACTGGCGGATCACGAGGTCAGGAGATTGAGCCCATCCTGGCTAACACGGAGAAACCCCGTCTCTACTAAAAATACACAAAAATTAGCCAGGTGAGGTGGCGGGTACCTGTAGTCCCAGCTACTCGGGAGGCTGAGGCAGGAGAATGGCGTGTACCCAGTAGGCGGAGCTTGCAGTGAGCCGAGATCGCACCACTGCCCTCCAGCCTGGGCAACTGAGCAAGACTCTGTCTCCAAAAAAAAAAAAAAAAAAAAGAAAATTAATAAGTTTATAGAAGTTTCGAATAATACCATCACACATCTTGGCCTAATAAATATTTTAAATTTTTTTAAAATAAATATTTTTAAAGTGACACATAATTGTGCATATTGATGGGGCACAATGTGATATTTTGATACATGTATACAATGAGTAATGGTCAAATTAGGGTAATTAGCATACCTATCCCCTCAAAACTTTGTGTTGGGAACATCCAAAATCCTCTCTTCTAGCTATTTGAAAAAATAAAATAATTATTGTATACTATATTCACTCTACAGTGCTATGGAACACTTGAACTATTCCTTCAATTTAGCTATAATTTTGTATCCATAACCAACTTTCCTAAACACTCTTCTCAGCCACTGGTAACCACTATTCTGCTTTCTGCTTTCTACTTCTATGAGATCGACTTTTAAGTTTCTACGTAGAACTGAGAACATGTTGTATTGATATTTCCATGCCTGACTTATTTCACTTAACATAATGTCCTCCAGGCCCATCCATGTTGCTGCACATGACAAGACTTCATTCCTTTTATGGCTGAAGACTATGTATGCCACATTTTTTTATCCATTCATGTGTTGATGAACATTAGGTTGACTGCACATCTTGGCTGTTGTGGATAGCACTGTAATAAACATGGGAGTGCAGATATCTCTTTGACAAACAAATTTCTTTTCCTTTGCATATATACCCAATAATAGGATTGCAGGATCATATGATAATTCTATTTTTATCTTTTTGAGGAACATCCATACGAATTTATATTCCCATCTATCATGTATAAGAGTTCCTTTTTCTCTGCATCCTCATCACTGTTTTTTTAAATAATAGTCATTCCAACCAGAGTGAGATATCTCATTGTGGTTTTGATTTGTTTTCTTTCAGTAATTAGTGATGTTAAACATGTTTTCATATAGTTGGCCATTTGTATGTTTTCCTTTGAGAAATGCCTATTCAGATCATTTGAATATTTTCGATCAATTTTTATTTTTATTTTTTTTGCTGTTGAGTTGTTTGAGTTACCTATACTGGATATTAAGCAATTATCAGATGAATAGTTTGCAAATATTTTCTCCCATTCTTCAGGTTGTCTCTAAGCTCTATTGATTTTTTCTTTTGTTCTGTAGAACACTTTTAGTTTGATATAATCCCACTATTTTTGCTTTTCTTACCTGTGGTTTTGAGGTATTAACCATAAAATCCTTGCTAAGATCAATATTTTAAAGCATTTCACTTATGTTTTATTCTAGTAGTTCCATAGTTTCCAAGTCTTTCATTTAGGTATTTAATTTATTTTGAATTGATTTTGTGCATGGTAAGAGATGGAGGGCTAGAGTTGTTCTTCTGCATATGGATATCCAGGTTTTCCAACACCATTTATTCAAGAGATTGTCCTTTCCCCAATGTTTTTAGCACCTTTATTGAAAAGCAGCCAGCTATAATATGTGGAAGTATTTCTGGCTTCTCTATTCTGTTCCATTGGTCTATACATCTGTTTTTATACCAACACCATGCTGTTTTGACTATTATAGCTTTGTAGCGTAATTTGAAGTCAGGTAATTGATGCCTCTAACTATGTTTTTGTTTTTGTTTTTGTTTTTGTTTTTTGCTCAATATTACTTTGGCTACTTAGGGTATTTTCTGGTTCCATATAAATTTTAGAATTTTTTTTTTTCTATTTCGGTGAAGAATGTCTTTGGTATTTTTACAGGGATTGCATTGAATCCGTAGATCATCTTGGGTAGTACAGTCATTTTAACAAAATTTATGCTTCCAATCCATAAACATAGGATGTCTTTCTATTTGTGTGTGTGTGTGTGTGTGTGTGTGTGCGCTCTTCAACTTTTAAAATCAATGTTTTATAGTTTTCATTGTAGAGATCTCTAACCTCCCTGGAAAATTTCTTCCTACATTATTTTATTTATTTTGTAGCTATTATAAATGGCATTGCTTTCCTGATACTTTGTCTACGAGTTCATTGTTGGTATATAGAAATGCTACTGATTTTTATATATTGATTTCACATCCTGAAAATTTACTGAATTCATTTGTCAGACCCAAGAGATTTTTGATAGATCCTTTAGGTTTTTCTATTATACGATCATGTCATCTGCAAACAGAGACGATTTACTTTCCTTTTTCCAATTCCAATATTTTCTATTTCTTTCTCTTCCCTAATTGCTCTGGTTGGGACTTTCAATATTATGTTGACTAAGAGTGGTAAAAGTGGACATCCTTGTTTTGTTCTAGTTCCTAGAGCAAGTTTCAACTTTTCCCTATTCATTATGATGTTGGCTGTGAACTTGTCATGCATGGCCTTTATTGCATTTAGGTATGTTTCTTCTAAAGCTAATTTAATGAGAGTTTTAGCATGAAGAAATGTTGAATTTTATCCAATGCTTTCTGTGCATCTGTTGAAATGATTACATGATTTTTATTCCTTATTCTGTTGATATGACGTATCACATTATTGATTTGTGTATACTGGATCACTCTTGCATCCCTAGGAAAATCCAACTTGATCACGGTGTATAATCTTTTTTATGTGCTTATGGATTTGTTTGTATTTCCTTGAGGATATTTGCACCTATATTCATCAGAAATACTGACCTCTAGTTTTTTTCTCGTTGCTGTTGTTGTTGCTATTGGAGTGACCTTTTCTGGTTTTGGTATCAGGGTAATGCTTGCCACATAGAATGAGTTAGGAAGAATTCTCTACCCTTCAATATTTTGAAATAATTTCAAAAATATTATTAATTTTTCCCTAAATGTTAGGTAGAATTTGCCAATAATGTCATCTTGTCCCAGGCTTTTCTTTGTTAGAATGATCTTTTCTTTTCTTTTCTTTTCTTTTCTTTTTTTACTGATTCCATCTTATTAGTTATTACTGGTCTATTTCATCCAGGTTCAATCTTGGTAGTATATATCTGTCCAGAAATTTATAAATTCCATCTAGGTTTTCCATTTTTATTTAGCATATAGTTGTTCATAATCGTATGTAAAGATCTCTTGTAGTTCTGTGTATCTCCTGTAACATCTCATATTTCATTTTAGATTTTATTTATTTGGTTTTTCTCTCTTTATTATTTCTTTAGGTAGTCTAACAGCTTGTTGATTTTGTTTATCTTTTCAACAAATAAATTTATTTAATTGATTGTATTATTTTTGTCTTTATCTTATTTGTTTTTGCTCTGACTTTTATTATTTCTTTCCTCTTACTAATTTGGAGTTTGGTTTGTTTTCACTTTTCTAGTGTCTTGAGTTGCATCATTAGGTTGTTTAAAACCTCTCTAAATTTTTGATGTAGGCCTTTATTGGTATAAACTTCACTCTTAGTACTACTTTTGCTGTATTCCATAGGTTTTAGCATGTTGTATTTCTGTTTTTATTTGTTTCAGTAAATTTATTTACTTCCTTCTTAATTTCTTCCTTGACACATTGGTTGTTCAGGAGATGTTGTTTGTATTTGTGCATTATTCAAAGTTTGTGTTATTGATTTCCAGGTTTATTTTATTATGGTCACAAAAACACTTGATATAATTTTAATTTTTCTTAAATTTATTAATATATATTTTTTGGTCTAATATGTGGTTTATCCTGAGAGATGTTCCATGCACCAATGAGAAAAATGTGTATTCTGCTGTTGCTGGATGGAATGTTCTGTTAATGGTTTTTAGGTCCTTTTTTTGTACTGCAGATTAAATCTTACGTTTCTTTGTTGGTTTTCTGCCTAGATGATCTGTCAAATCCTGAGAGAAATCTTCTGTGAGAAGATTCTTCTAAGGACACACCCATGTATGCAACTTGATGCTTTTCTTTACTAATTTTAGAATTCCCTGTCTTTGACTTTTCACAGTTTGACTATAATGTGCCTCAGAAAGGAACATTTTAGGTTGAAACTATTTGGAATCTTTGAGTTTCCTGAATTTAGATGTCCACATATCTTCCAAGACTTGTGAAGTTTTCAGATATTATTTCATTAAATAGATTTTCCAAGCCTTTTCCCATGTCTTGTCTTGAAACTCTAATTAAAAAATTTGTTCACTTAATGGTGTCCCATAGTCCAATAGATTTCCTTTATTATATTGTATTCTTTTTTGTATATGACTGGATTATTTTAAAGAGTTTTCTTCATTGAGTTCTTCAGCTTCAAGATTTCAGTTTGGTTCTTTTTAAATATCTATCCATTTTTGAATTGTTTATTCAGATGATAAATTGTTTTCCAGGATTTGTTAAATTGTCCATCTGCATATGCTTATATTTTTCTGAGTTTTCTTATTACTATTATTTTGATTTCTTTTTCAGGCAATTCATAAATTTCCATTTCTTCCCAAAGAAAAACTGGTATAATTCTCAGTTAATAGAGAATTATTGTGCTTCTTTAGTGGTGTCATGCTTCCTTATATTTTGTGTTTCTTGTATCCATATATTTGGCAGAACAGTCATATCTTCCAATTTTGTAGAGTAGTTTTTGTGGGAAAAGACTTTTACCTGCAGATGTGTCCTAGACTGTTGGTTAGGTAGGGTAAAACCAATGGTTGACTTCATTTTGAGTCAGTGCCATAGTGCAGTTTCTTCAGCTATAGTTCCTGTCAGTGATACACATGCATGCTTCAGTAGCTTAGGCTGCAGAGGTTTGTGTGGCTGGTCTATCTATTTTGGTTATACTCTTCTGGGGGTGGAGTGGCAATCCAGCCCATAATTCCGGGAAGCATGAGGCTGGTCAGCCTGTTGTTTGGCTAAGGTACTCCCCCTGTTGTAGGTGGGCACCAGGCTTTTACATGCTCAATGGAATCATGAGTTGGTTACTTGGCAGCTTGTCTTGGGTGCTCTAATAGATATATAGAGTACTTCATCAAACATGAAGAATACACATTTTTTTCAAGTGCATATGAAAATGTTAAGGAAGATAGAGCCATAAAATATTTCTGAACAATTTCAAAACATTGAAATATTATAGTATACATTTTCTGGCCACAGTAAAATTAAACTAAAAATAAATTACTATGTCTATGGACACAAAATTTACTAAATATAAAATAAAATAAATAACAGAATTTATTAAAAAAAAGGAACTCATTAAAAGATATAGTTAAAAAATGAAGTCACAAATTCATATAAATTTATTTGTGAGACACATCTGATAAAAAGTGAAACCAGAATAAACAGTTATTATAAGTTTATAAAAAAATAAAAACAGGCAAAACGTTTGAACAAGTATTCCATAAAGATGATATACAAATCATCACAAATAAACACACTTAATGGTTGTTAGATATGAAATCTTCTCCATATCATTACATCATTCCTGATTAGGAAAATAAAATTTAAAATCACAGTGAAATACCAGAGCATCTAAAATGACTAACATAAAAAAAGACAGCATTAAATGTTGGCAAGGATGTGGAAGAACATCTCTTACATTACTAATAGCATTGTACATCATACAATCAATTTGAAAAAGAGTTTTCAATTTCTAATAAACTAAGACCCAGCAATATGACTGTTCAGCATTTATCCAAAGAAATTAAAATGTATATATTCACAAAAAGTGTATAAAACATTTGTATAAATTTTTCAAAACAGAATAAAACTGAAATAAGCACAATTATTTACCAACCAGACATACATAAACTAACATTTTAGTCATACAATTAAATACCAATAATAGATAGAAATTAATAAATAAAAATGCATTACTGATACATGCAGCATTTACACCATGGAAAGACTCGAAAACATTTTGTTGAATAAAGAAAGCTAGACACTAAAATTAGATATGAACCCATTTTATATGAAGTTTGAGTGAGGCTAACCTAATCTGTTGTGATATAAATTAAAAGAATGGTTTCTGTGGTTGTTGGAAAGGAGACACAATAGAATTTTCTGAGGTAATGGAAATATTTTATGCCTTGATTTTGATGGTGTTTATTTGAGTACATACATATATTAAAATTCAATATTTTATGCATTTAATTTTATGTAGCTCTTACCTCAATTTCAATAAAATGAATTTTTAACACTCTGATATTAAAGAAAAAATTGTGATTAGCCCATGAAAATTTTCACATTTACTTCGAATAAAAGAAATAAATGCAAAATCAAAAGAAATGTATCATTTTTACCTACTTGATAGACTAATTTACATTAAATTAGTGGAATATTAAATGTACATACTCTTTATGAAAAACATGTACCCTGATTCAGTAAATCAACCTTTACAAATAATAAATTATTCAGGAAAATTTTGATATCACGTATATCAATGTGGCATTTTTTATAATACTAAATTGTAAGCAACTGACATTTCCCAAAATAGAATAACTGCATTGATTAAATAGATGGCAAACCATTTGTCTAGTCTTTAAAGACTAGGGTTTTAAAAAGTATATTTTATTATTATGAAAAAATATTCCTAATGCAATGTAAAAGAGAAAAAAGTTCATAGTTTAAAAATATATTCAGTAATGTTGCTACTTTAAAAAAAAAAGGTCCTTGCTATACACACTCAGAGAGACACACACACACACACACACACACACAAGGGTAATTGTGTGATATGTTACAAATAAAAAGCAACTGTAGGAAACATTCATAATGTCTCCTGGGTAATAGAATTACAGTGAATTTTATATAATTTTCTATATATTTTTGTGTTTTGTGATTTTTTTTCAATAAATATTCTTTATAAATGCTTATATGTATAAACAATCTTAAATTATTACATTTTAAAAATGCTTTACTATCTCTTGCTGAGATTCTCTTTAGAGCAAATACTCTTAGAAATTTCTCACTGACCATTTTTTAGGCAACCTGTTGTGATAATACATTGCATTAGAGTTTCCTGGGAGTTAGAAAGATACATACATATATATATATATATATGAGTATGTGTATATTTATGTGTATGATGATATATATATATACACAGACAGATATGATTAAGAAAGAGATACTAAGATTTAAGGAAAAAAGTGTCAAATTGAAAAGAATTAAATTAAACTAAAATGCCTATGAGTAAGTAATATATTTTGGATATTAACCCTTTATCAAGTATATGTTTTGAAATATTTTATCCCATTCCTTGGATTGCCTGTTGTTGATTGCTTCCTTTGCTGTGCAGATGCTTTTCATTTTTAATCCTCTTCTTTTACTTTTGCTTTTAATATTCAAAATATAAGAAGAACTCATACAACTCAATAACAACAACAAAAAAAACCACATAAACAAAAAACTCAAATAACCTGATTTTAAATGGGCAAATGACCTAAATAGACATCTTTTCAATGAAGTCATTAAAATGGCCAACAAGTATATGAAAAAGGGCGAACATCACTATTGGGAAATGCAAATCTAAACCACAATAAGATGTTGCCTCACACCTGTTAGGATAGCTATTAGCAAAAAGATGAGAAAGCAAATGTTAAGGAAGTGGAGAAAAGGGAACCCTCATACACCATTGGTGGAAATGTAAATTGGTAAAATCATTGTGTAAAACATTATGAAGATACCTAAAAATTAAAAATAGAACTACCATATCTAGCAATTCCAATTCTGAATACATATTCAAAGGACCTGAAATCAGTAGCTCAGAGACATATTTGCACTCCTAGTTTGTTGTACCATTATTCACATTAGCCAAGACTGGGAACAACCTAAGAGTCGGCCAATGAATACATGGAAAAAGAAAATGTGGTGTGTATGTAGAGTGGAATATTATTAAATCATAAAAAGAAGACAATCCTGCCATTTGCAACAATCTGGATCATTACACTAAGTAAAATAAGCCAGCCACAAAAAGATAAATACTGTATGACCTCACTTATATGTGAAAACTAAAAGAATTAAACTTATAGAATCAGAGTAGAATGGTGGTTGTCAGAGGTTGGGGCTTAGGGAAAATGGGGAGATACTGGTCAAAAGGGCACAAAAAATCAGTTATAAGATGAATAAAATATAATATTCTAATGTATAGCATGGTGACTTTAGCTAATAATAATGTATTCTTGGTTTGAAATTGCTGCGATAGTAAATCTTTGGGAAAGATCCTTGCTATACACACTCAGACAGACACACACACACAACGGTAATTACATGATTATATACATTAATTTAATTGTAATCACTTCAAAGTGTTTACATATATCAAATCATGTTGTATAACTTGAATATATACAATTTTTATTTGTCAGTTATACCTCAATAAAACTGGAAAATAGTCAAATGTTTATGTTGATATATAAAGCAATAAGCATTCAATGAAAAATGTTTCTAACAGTTACTTATAATTTAAGTTTTCCTATTATGAAGTTGACCTCCTTTTGACACCTGAATATTCTGTGTACAAATATAAAATATTTTATTTTAATACAGATTTTAGTATTGTATTCAAGAGCAATTATTTATGACAAATAACCTCCAGTCATTATTTAGAATTTTTCTTCTACTCACAGTAACATTTCTAGGTAGAGCACAGAAAATGGTTGATCTTGAGTTGATCTTCTCATTAGTGAATTAGTTATTTAGCATTTATTCTATTTGAACTGACAGCAAGAACCTTTTTTCTGGAATTACAAGAAAACTATGTTTTAAAAAACTTTCTATAACATACACAGGATCCATAAAACTTACTGACTGCCATGAAGACCAAATATTTATATGATGTTCTATGAAAGGAATGTGAAGAGGCAGATATTAAGATATTACTTATTTATTATCAACTACAGATGGAGAGTGTTGCAAATGAGAAGAATTAGATGTAGAAATTGTATAAACAAATAATAGTTTAAATTTAATGATCTTGGTAAAGATGTTATATAATCATAGTAATCTATGTTATTTAATATAATTATTTGCATTAATATGGTTGTGTTTTCAAATGTAAAACCTCAGTATTGACTGATTTACAAAATAAGTGAACTTATAAATGAGAAATCCTAAGATGCATTTTCAATGTTACATTATCTGTTAGTGAAAACAGATGAAGACAATGGATCACTAGTGCTATAACACAACAGATAATAGTGAAAAAAGCAATCAACATGAATTTATTTTATTTAATATAAACTGGAAAATGTTATTTGTATTCTTTTATGTCAAATTTTATGGCAGATTGGACATACTGAAATTGTTTTTACTAAAAAAGTTCTGATGAAATATATAATCTATTTTATTTTATTTGCACATGACTGAGCTAGTAAAGAAATAAATAGACATCTCCAAGGTCAGAAGTAAAAAAATTTCTAAGTCTGAGGCTACCAAGGAGCTTCAGCCAATCCCCAGCACTTCTGTATTAATGACTTCACACAGCACAGAAGGTAAATACTAGCCCTTGAACAGCATTGGAAATTTGAACAAAACCTCACATACAAGCGCTGGTAGATTTCATGTTGAACCTAAAATTCTTACATTAAGCCATAATATTTAAACAAATTCACAGGGATAAATGTTCTCCAAATGAAGCAGGACATTTTAAAAACTTAATACTCTTTTCACATCTAAGTGCAACACAAGTTAAACAAAATGTAAGAAACATGGCTGGAAATACAGTTTACCAAAATTGACCCACAGCCATTAAAAGTTCAGAGAGGTAAACTTTCAGAGGAAGGTAAGTTATTAATAAATGGCATCTCTTTCGCGTGTGCGCACACACACACATGCACAATTCACCAATTTACCAGGTCCAGATGTTTTTACAATGCCAAACTTCAAACACCAGTGCATCCCAATTTTATATAAATTGTTCCAGAAAATAAAAATGGTGAAGAACCTCAAATTTACATATTAAACCTCAAATGTACATTTAAAATGTAGCATGGATATCCATACTTGATAAATTTTACAAAAAATGATACAAGAAAATGGAAAAAAAGCTAACCTATCTCACTTACAAATATCAGTGTAAAAACTCTAAATAAAATATTAGCACATACATTAAAGCAGTACACTGAGAATTTCTTACCACAAAACCATGTAGGATTTTACCCTAGGAATACAAGAGTGAAAGGAAAATTCTATATTATGACATAAATTAATATATTTCATCATATTCGTTGATATAAAGACAATAATAAAATGCAACTCTCAACCTTGATTGAAAAAAAAATAAAAATAGGAATTTATAGATAGTTTATATCTGTGTCTATTCGATTTATCGAATACAATTAGAAAAGAGATAAGAATTTGAGGCAGAAATTAGGAAAAAATAAAATGATCCCTATTTCCACAAGAACTAATAATGTACCTGAAGAATATCTGATAATCATAGAACTAAAGGCAAATAATTCCCAAAGTAACCAAACATACAATTAGCATAGTAGCCTTCATATACTCAAACAAAAAGTAGTTAGGCGTTAAGCCAGAAGGGAAAACTCTTCTAACACTAGCAGTATTCCAAAAACGAAAGAAAAAAACTTTTAGCAATAAAATTAGAAAAAAAAGTGCAAAATCTATATAAGAAAAACCATAAAAAATTCAAATCATATAAAAATAGCTTTAAGCAACTGAAAATGCATCTTTGGATGAAATGCATTGTCATATTGTGAGGTTAGAAAACAGTCCAAAAGATCACTCTAATTCAGACACCAACTGAAGAGTTAGTCCTCAAGACCACTCTTACTTCGCACATCAGTTGCAAGTATTGGGGTACTCAAGACTACATTCAGCTTTGATAATTGACTAGAAGGACTCACAAAACTCACAGAAACCTGTCAATACTCATAGTTATCATTTATTACAGTGAAAGGGCATGCATTAAAATCAGCTGAGGGAAGAGACCCACAAAGCAGAGTACAGGAAAGCTCCAAATATAGTTTTCAGGTGTCATGTAAAGTAAAGTCATGTACAACATTAACATTGTGTTACAATAGGCATTAAACGTTGACAGCCAAGGAAGTTCACCTGAATCTTGGTGTCCAGGATTTTTATTGAAGGTTGACCTCAGTCTCTATCCCGTCTGCAGTTCAACCTGATATTGCATGACCCAATGCCCTCACCCTAAGTCACATCCTAGAATTCGAAGGCAAAGGTCAGACCTCTTTTGGGACAAGGTTGAATTGTTTACTATGGAAACATATATGCTAATTTTTTCTAAATTAATTTATATGTTTTGATATAATGCCAATAAAATATCAACATTCTTTATCTGGGATTAAGGAACAGTCAGTTCTAAATTATGTATGAGAAAATGGATATTCGATAAATTCTAGAAAAACTATCAAAAATGAAAGTAATGAGGACAGTTGACACCTGACAAATATAAAACACCCTTGATAGTATACTCTCTGGTACAGTAGCCACTAGCCACAAATGTCTTTGTAAGTTAAAATTTAAACTAACTAAAAGTAAATAAAATAAAACCTCAGTTTATCAGTCATATTAGCCATATTTCAAGTGGCTTTCATTTTGCACAATGCAGCTATTAAACATTTCTATTATCTCTGAAAGTCTACTGGATTGTATTGCCCTAGAGCTTCTATATTAAGCAATATTGCTTCAAGAGTAGAGAGAGGCACAAAATAGAAAGTCAAAATAGACTGACCCACCCAGTAATACGGATATTTAATTTGTGATAAAGACAAAATATCAAGCCAATGCTATAATAATATTTAATAAATGGTATAATTCAGTTGAGTAGCCATTTAAGAAAATGTAAAATCGGATCTGTACCTCAAATCATAAAGAATCAAAAGAATGCATATATACACAGCATGGGTAGATTCACCTGGGACCTGGAAATGGGTAATGACTTTCTTATTGTAATTAAAAATCAAGATGTACTAAAAAAAATGATAAAATCGGACTCCACTTAAACCCCATGATCAAAATTAGCATAATCAATTTTGTACCAATTTCAGTACAAACTGAAATCGTGTGCCTTTTAACGTAATACACTGCGAAGTAGATGGCATCATATAGGTCTTATCTATCAAAAATGCTTTACTTACATCCAATCATAGCTAAATAATTTGAAAAATCTATATTGAGAAATATTCTGCAAAAAAATTGGCAAGGATTCTAAAAAATGAAAACACCATAAATTAAAGATATGCTTTTAGATAAAAGGATATTAAAGAGGCATGACTAATAAATTTAATTTTGATCCTTGATTATACCAGATAAAAACTGAAAATGATATAATAACATTACTGAACTAAGAAAACTTCAGTACGCATATTAGATAATATTAATCAGTTAAGTTACTTGAATATGAAAATTACACTGAAATTATATATTCTTGGAAGTTATATGCTGAAGTACTTAACAACAAACAAGTTTTAGGTCTGTTACTCACTGAGTAATGGCTAAAGTAATCATTTATCGATTGTATTGCTTAGACTTTTCTGTTCCAAAAGACCCCAAACTTAATGGCTTAGTGTAACAATCAATTATTAACTCACATATTTCTGGTTGCCAATATGGAAAAGGTTCAGATGGATGATGCTGCTCATCTTCCTGAGCTCAATCATAATGGAGTCAGTCACCTGACAGTCCTGGGAGTGGATGATCTGGGATCACTGTATTCACATGCCTAGTGCTTTGTCAGCTATTGGTTTGAGCACCTTAATTATGCTCTACTTGGACTTTGTGAAGGTTAGCTGGAGCATATTCCTATTGTAGCAGATTTCCAATAGGAGGAGAGAGGTAGCTTCTAGGAATTCATGACCTAGATTGAGGACTCACATGATGTCACTTCTGCTGCATTCCATGGATTAAAGCAAGACAAAAGACCATGCCAGATTCAGGCCGTTGGGATACCAACCTTGCCATTGATACGAGAAGCTAGAAAGTATTTTAAACACACTTTACCTCTGTCTATCCATCCATCCATCCATCCATCCATCCATCCATCCATCCATCTACATATTCATCCATCTATGTATTTATAGGCAAAACAATTGCACACTCTTAGCATTTTGTCAAACTGAGTAAAAAGTGTACGGTTGTGTACTATAAAGTTCTATAGGATTAAAATTTTTAAAAAATGTATTGTTGGGAAAAATTGAAGATGAAACAAGATAAAAATATTTTGTCACCTCTTATTTTTTTTTCCTGCTTACCTTCTTTTGCTCCCTGTTCCCACATAAGACAAAACTGTCCTGAAATTCTGATTTTGAGGTTCCAGTGAATTCCCATATAGGAAGGTCTATCCATGTAAAAGAAGATGTGATTTGCATGGGTGAAATCTTCATATTACCCTCATTCATTTTCCATTCAGAATGACCTCACTAAGTTTATGTAAGATATTTTTGGAGAGATTTCTATAATAATTTTGCTAACAATGTAAAATATTTCTATTTTCTATTAACTGTGATATTTTTCCATATCAAAAACACTCAGACCATCAATGAGCTTGTTCTTTTCATCCTCAGAGTAAATTTTTTCATGTTTACCTACCATTATCTGAGTTTTTTTCTCAGATGCTACTAAATTTAGTCCAAAAATCTCTGCAATTTTAATTTATTACCATAATACACATTTCTGTCTTCTATAAACTTACGCTTTCTATAATGGTAAAAGCAGAATTGATATGGTTGTTACTAGATTAGTTTCTATGCACTTGTCTCAATTATTTTTCTTAGCCATTACTTGGAAGTGTATATAATTTATATTCAACTATGTAGCAGTATGTACTCTGTCAACTTAGTTATGTTAAAACTCTTGCCCTAAATTTCATATTTTATATCCTCCAGCCTAGTGATGCAGGATTTTTCTCAGCCACTTTGCCAACCAGGAACCTCCACAATTAGCAACGCCCCCCTGCTACCTAGGCCTCCCTCAGGCCAGGCCTTGCCACAGGAGACACCCCACCCATTTGGTCTGCCTGTGGTATAACTTGTACTTGCATTCGGTGGTTCCCATGCTCATGTCCCACATCCAAGCAAAATGAGGATACACTGACAATTCAGAGAGTGAGGAGGGTGGGGAAGAATTTTATTGAGTGACAGAACAGCTCTCAGTGGAGACGGGACACAGGAGTGTTTCCTCACCCCCATACTCAGGTGGGTTTCTCCTCTAGTGTGGCTGTATCCAGGAATTTTATGGACTCAGAATGGGGAGGGCATGCAGATTGGATTTGAGTATGCAAAAAAGGTTAAAGAGAAGACACGGTATAAAGGTGGGCGCAACTGTAGAAAACCAATTAGGAAAGGGTAGGTATATGTAAAAGAGGCTAAGAGTGGGGATCAATCAAAGGAAAGACTGCCAAATGGCAAGACAGATTCTTAATCCAGTCTGTGGATTTGACTCGTAGCTTGGCTTTCAGGCTTTAAACTGTCTTCTTTGGAGTTGGGGTTTCACTGGGGACCCGTCCCTATTTGCCTAGGCATTTCACTGCCTCCTGTCACTGTGAATAGAGTTAGCCAAAATAAGAAATTGTTTCACATTTAGAAGACAGAAGTTAAGCAGCTACCATTACTCTTTGAAGGTGATTGAATTAAATGCTGTGACAGACAAAAAGATTGTTGGTACTGTCTTGTGTTACCCTGTGTTCAGCTCTTCTCACTGCCAGCCCTGAGGCTGAAAAGAAACCGAAGCCCACAATCAGATGTTTTGCTGAACACCTTTAAAAGCAGGATTTATGCAATGTGGACAATTTCCCCTAATATTTTCCCTTTACTTCTCTGATGTTTCCATTTTATTTGGCAGCTCTACATTACTGGCTTCCCAGAATCCCCTGCAACTCCTGACTTTTTTGCGTAAATCATTATTTTGTAGGACTGATTTGTGACTTTTCCCTGATCTCCCAAATCTCCCTTAGATTTTTTTCTCCTCAGTCTCTCCCACAATTACATAAGACTTTATCCTTATAATAAATCTATAATTTGTAATTCTCATGGCAGATACATTTTCTCATTTAAACTCTATTGTTGCAATTATTTTATAGACAATAATGAATGTCTCAGAGTCTTACATGTTGGTTTGCAAGATTCTGTACAATATAAAATTAAGGCATTGTTCTATTTTTACATTTATCAGATTCCTTCAAAGTATGGTTATTCACAGTGTATGCTATTTATTTATGGAAACAGTTGTGAAAATTTCCTTTCCATAAATCTAAGATGTAGTTTCAGCATACAATTATGTAATTTAATGAATCTTCTTGCAAGTGCAATATGGATTTGGAAACTTATCTTTGTAAAACAAAATAATTAGTTATGGAAATTTTCACTTGATAATTAGAAAAGGAGTCAAAGTTCATTTTACAAAGGCTTAATAATTCTTTTTACTTTACATAATTTAAACAAAAGAAAGTCTTTTAGTGTTAAGCCTAATTAATTTTTTCTCTTTTGCAGTATACATTTCTTTGTAATTTTTCAAGGTCGTAGTTAAAACACATTGAATAAGGCCATTATCTCAACAGAAGACATAATAAATGGTAGATTTACACTTAAAAGCAAAAGCTCTGTTTTCAGTAAGGTGAGATTCAGCTCCTTTCTTTGTATTCCAATTCCCAGTTCTTTGCAGTTTCCTCTCCTATACAAGTATTCATTATCACAGGGAGGAAGTCTTGTCACATGCAGTGACAAATTGTTTCATTTATTTAAGATAGAGCCTTTGTATTTCACTCCATATGCTAATGCAACCACATCTTTAATGATTAGGAAAAGATAATATTCTTACCTATTAGGAGCAGAAATTTCTGTGTTCACAGGTTTATAAGCAAACCACATACTGAGTTGCCAGTCCTGCTGCCTGAACAACAGTCTCCTTTTAATCAGTAAATCATTATGCCAATAACAGCATCAACAACCTTAAAACTGTATGGTATTTTGAGATTAGTTTCAAATCTTACTTTGCACATTCACAAAGATTATACCAGAGAAAAGCCCACCACTCAACTGACTCGGAGCCTGTAGTCCCAGCTACTTGGGAGGCTGAGGCAGGAGAATGGCATGAACCTGTGAGGCAGAGTTTACAGTGAGCCAAGATCACGCCACTACACTCCAGCCTGGGCGACAGAGTGAGACTCCATCTGAAAAAAAAAAAAAAAAAAAAAAAAGAGACTTTAAAGAGTCAAAGAGAAAGAGTCTCATCTTTTGTCTAAACCAAGACTCAAGCCAGTTGACTTATGAATTTGCCAAACTAGGATTGTCAGTTCTTCTTCATCAGTTTGTTACTAGTGGAAGGTATTTGAGTTTCTGGTAGTGAATCCATCTGGGTCTGCAGAACCTCAATTCTTGCCTACTTCAGAAGAAAGAAGAAAGAATTCGACTGACGGGCATACGGCAGAGAAAGAGACTGAGGCCAAGTTTCAGAGCAGGAGTGGAAGTTTATTAAAAGGCTTTAGGGCAGGAAAGAAAGGAAAGTGCACTTGGGAGAAAGCCAAGTGGTCCACTTGAAGAGCAAGTGCTCTGTTTAACCTTAATCCTACAACTTTATAGGCTGGCCCACCTCCAGTGTCTTGCCTGCCTTCCCCATGATTCTTACCTTAGGATGGGCTCCCTGTATGTGCAGTGCACTCCTTGTCCTTGGGAAGTGAGCCTGAGCAGTGTGTTTAGGAAATCGTATGCATGCCCATCTGAGGCTTTCTTCCCTTTTCTGGTGGAGTGCCCCTGGAAGCTCATACTCCACATTCTGTCTCTTAATGCACATGCTTGGATTTACTTACCCAATACCTGAGATTTTATTGGATGCCCTTCTTGCCTCTCCCTGATGCCTGCATTCAATTAACACTTTAATGTTAACAGCTGTGGATAAGCAGGAGCTTGTCTCTCCCTGGTGCCAGCTACCAAATATTATTATTTTCAGAGAGGCAATGTGACAATCCTTGAATCA
Organism: Mandrillus leucophaeus; assembly: GCF_000951045.1. Lineage (NCBI taxonomy): Eukaryota > Metazoa > Chordata > Mammalia > Primates > Cercopithecidae > Mandrillus > Mandrillus leucophaeus. The sequence continues at coordinate 2,210,384 of NW_012103832.1, forward strand.
TCACCTGATTGCCTGACATGCATGGTGGGCGGGTGAGGACAGCCTTCTCCTGCCCTGATCATGCCTGTCCACCTGCAACAAGCTTAACCTTGTCAAATGGTTACTTCTCAAATATCACAAATACAACCTATTAATATGACAAAGCTAAGTTTACTGCTTACCCTGGTAAGGAAGAAAACCACCTAAGAGTGATTGAAGAGTGATCCATAAGGCAAAATGCAGAAAAGAATGGAAAAGAGCAAAAATGATCATAATTAGTTTTGATGTATCTTAGTTTAGAAGTTACCTACTTCCGTCTAAATCACACTGTCATAAATATCACTTGAGATTTTTTTTAAAAATGAAACTATGGGAATAATGGCCTTCACATACCAAGATACCTGATAAAAAAAGGTAAAGCCTTACTGAGGTGTCTTTTCACTTACCCTAAAGTATCTTCTTTCTATGACCTGGCAGCTCCTTTATTTAGCTTCTGGAGCTATCCATGCTGCCTTATGTCTGTTCCAAAATCCATACCAGATCTTAGTAGAAAAAGCTGAGGTGCCAATGTTATCTCTTCTTTATCAACTATAATAAGCATTCCTTTAGAGTGACAGCCGCTGAGGAGAATTCAGCAGTGAATGGATTCCTAATTTTCCTTCCGTACCTACCTCAAGAAGTCTCCTCCCCTAGCAAATATTGGATCCTTCACTTAAATTAGAGATCCCTCCTATGTTCTCTCATAACATTTATAATTATCCAGTATCAAATTTTTTATAACTGTGTGTGTTTTTCTTTATATCCATTATCAGTCTGTTACTTTTTTTTTTTTTTTTTTTTGAGACGGAGTCTCGCTCTGTCGCCCAGGCTGGGGTGCAGTGGACGGATCTTGGCTCACTGCAAGCTCCGCCTCCCGGGTTTATGCCATTCTCCTGCCTCAGCCTCCCGAGTAGCTGAGACTACAGGTGCCCCCCCACCCCGCCCAGCTAATTTTTTGTATTTTTAGTAGTTTCACAGTGTTAGCCAGGATGGTCTTGATCTCCTGACCTCGTGATCTGCCGGTCTGGGCCTCCCAAAGTTCTGGGATTACAGGCTTGAGCCACCACGCCCAGCCCTGTTAATTCTTAAGAGTAAAATATCCCTAAGAAGGCTCTGTATCCACAATGTCAAGAAATGCTGCCTTAATGAATAAATGAAGAAATTCCTACTGAATTTGAAAGGGTTTGAAATAGAAACCCTTTCCTGAGAAACCTGCTAATAAAAAATATCTCTAATATTTGAAAGTGGGGAGCTTATAGCCAAATGGTGCCAGATAATCTTAGACAATGTTATTCATATTAAAAAGACTATAAAAAGCATGATATTCAAATTGTTAAAAATAATTATAGTAAAAATAATAATCACATGTTAAAATTTTATTTTTATTTAGAATCCACAGAAAGACAAGATGGGAGTTGATGATTTGGGATGACAAATCCAAAGGGGAAAGGAATACTGAATTTAAAATGTTAAGTTAGGTATAACTGATGAACATTTTTTTATGGTAAAACCAAAGCCTTCAGGTGTATATGTTCCCAACAGGTAAAAATTAAATCACAACTTATAATTTTTCTACAAATTAACCTCAAAAGTCAAATGGCTGTAAAAGATGTGGATTTTTAATCAACTTCACTCAAAACAAAGTTGCAATATCTCAGAGGACAGGAAAATTAGAAAGAAACCTAATATGAAAACCCTCTAGAACAAAGGTATACAAACTTCTGCTCTGTAAATCATTACTAGCCTGCTGAAAGGTAGGGAACTCATTCCGGAATGTAAATTACTTAATCTCTAAACATTCTATTTTGTTTGGCTGACATTTTCTTTCTAGAAACACTTTGTCGATAAATGTTTATATCCTGGTGCAAATTCCTTGTCTTGTTTGAAACTAAATTCATCATGTACCAGGAGACCAGAGGAAAGAGGGAGCAGTGTTTCTCAAGCATCTTTTGCCTACGCCATGTATGAGCATGCTATCATAAGTAGAATCAAACTAAAACCAAACTGCATCATAACCTTTCTTGTCCCTAAGAGCCACCCCAGATCCTTCAAGGAAATCCAGGATTCCACTGTAATGAATTGACTGGTATCTCTGAAAAAAATATGTTCTAATCCTCTAATGTAACCTGCAAATGTTACCTTACTTGGAAAAAGAGTCTTTGCAGATGCAGTAAAGCAAGAATCTTGAGATAAAGGTATCATCCTGGATTAACAGAAGAATAAACAGACACAGAAAAGAAGTTGACGTTAAGATTAAGGCAAAAATTGGAGTTTGGCCTTAGGACAAGCAAGCTAGCAACAACTAGAAGCTGGCAGAGGCAAGAAACAGATTGTGTCCTAGACTCCCTGTGGGGAGTACAACAATTTAGCTGGATTTCAGACTTCAGGAATCTAGAACTGTAAGAAAATAAACTTTATGTTTTCTTCAAGCCACAGAGTGTGTGCTAATTTGATATGGTAGCCCCAGGGAACTAATGCAAGAATTCTTATATATTTTGTGGAATCTAAAAATCTGTGCAAATCATCAAAAGAACTCTTAATACTAGCCAAGATAGACACCTACCCACAGTAGTATAAACCTTAACTTTACTGATATAAGTGGTATATTTCTTGGTGACATTAATTTGTGACTGCTACCCAAAGAACAACTCCATTATTACTGAATTCTCATACTGAATTCAAACACTAACAACTATCAGAATTGGCCACCTTGAAATTTGATAAATTAGACTGAAATGCAAAGTTGCATTTTTTTCATTGTACTTTAAGTTCTGGGATACATGTGCAGAATGTGCAGATTTGTTACATAGGTATACACGTGCCATGGTGGTTTGCTGCACTCATCAACCCATTATCTACATTAGGTATTTCTCCTAATGCTATCCCTCCCCTAGCCCCCAACCCCTGACAGGCCCTGGTGTGTGATGTTCCCTTCCCTGTGTCCATGTGTTCTCATGGTTCAGCTCCCACTTATGAGTGAGAACATGCAGCATTTGGTTTTCTGTTCCTGTTAGCCTGCTGAGAATGATGGTTTCCAGGTTCATCCATGTCCCTGCAAAGGACATGAACTCTCCTTTTTTTTTTTTTTTTTTTTTTGGCTGCGTAGTATTCCATGATGTATATGTGCCACATTTTCTTTATCCAGTATATCATTGATGGGCATTTGGGTCAGTTCCAAGTCTTCAATATTGTGAATAGTGCTGCAATAAACATACATATGCATGTGTCTTTAAAGTAGAATGATTTGTAATCCTTTGGGTATTTACCCAGTAATGGGATTGCTTGGTAAAATGGTATTTCTGATTCTAGATCCTTGAGGAATTGCCACACTGTCATCCACAATGGTTGAACTAATTTACATTTCCACCAACAGCATAAAAGTGTTCCTATTTCTTCACATTCTCTCTAGTATCTGTTGTTTCCTGACTTTTTAATGATTGCCATTATGACTGGTGTGAGATGGAATCTCATCGTGGTTTTGATTTGCATTTCTCTAATGACCAGTGATAATGAGCTTTTTCTCATATGTTTGTTGGCCGAATAAATGTCTTCTTTTGAGAAGTGTCTGTTCATATTCTTCACTCACTTTTTGAAGGGGTTCTTTTTTTCTTCTAAATTTGTTTAAGTTCCTTGTAGATTCTGGGTATTAACCCTTTATCAGATGGAAACATTTTCTCTTATTCTGTAGGTTGCCTGTTCACTCTGATGATAGCTTTTTTTTTTTTTTTTTTTTTTTTGCTATGCAGAAGCTCTTTCGTTTTATTAGATCCCATTTGTCAGTTTTGGCTTTTATTGCCATTGCTTTTAGTGGTTTAGTCATGCAGTCTTTGCCCATGCCTATGTCCTAAGTAGTATTGCATAGATTTTCTTCTAGGGTTTTTATGGTTTTATGGCTTACATTTAAGTCTTTATTCCATCTCGAGTTAATTTTTGTATAAAGTGTAAGGAAAGGGTCCAGTTTCAATTTTCTGCTTATCACTAGCCAGTTTTCCCAAAATTTGTTAAATAGGGAATCCTATCTCAATTGCATGTTTTTTTTTCAGGTTTGTCAAAGAGCAGATGGTTGTAGATGTGTAGCATTATTTCTGAGGCCTCTGTTCTGTTCCATTGGCCTATATATTTGTTTTGGTACCAGAACCATGCTGTTTTGGTTACTGTAACCTTGTAGTATAGTTTGAAGTCAGGTAGCATGATGCCTCTGGCTTTCTTCTTTGTGCTTGGGTATATTCCCAGTAATGGGATTGGCTATACAGTCTCTTTTTTGGATCCAAATGAAATTTAAAGTAGTTTTTTTCCCCCACTAATTCTATGAAGAAAGTCAATGGTAGCTTGATGGGAATAGCATTGAATCTAAAAATTACTTTGGGAAGTATGGCCACTTTCACAATATCAATTCTTCCTATCCGTAAGCATGGAATGCTTTGCCATTTGTTTGTGTCCTTTCTTATTTCCTTGAGCAGTGGTTTGTAGTTCTCCTTGAAGAAGTCTTTCACATCCCTAATAAGTTGTATTCCTAGCTATTTTATTTTCTTAGTAGCAATTGTGAATGGGAGTTCACTCATGATTTGGCTCTCTGTTTGTCTATTATTAGTGTATAGGAATGCTTGTGATTTCTCCACATTGATTTTGTATCCTGAGACTTTACTGAATTTGCTTATCAGCTTAAGGAGATTTTTGGGATGAGATGATGGGTTTTCTAAGTATACAATCATGTCATCTGCAAACAGAGACAATTTGACTTCCTCTTTTCCTATCTGAATACCTATTATTATTTTCTCTTACCTGATTTTCCTGGCCAGAACTTCCAGTAGTATGTTGAATAGGACTGGTGAGAGAGGACATCCTTATCTTGTGACGGTTTTCAAAGGGAGTGCTTCCCGCTTTTGCCCATTCAGTATATTGCCTGTGGGTTTGTTATGGAACTAAAAACACAGCACTAGGACTTCATGAAGCATACCCAAGTATCAATAGCTGAATTAATCAATTGGAAGAAAGGATATCAGAGTTTGAAGATCAACTTGATGCATTGAGTTTGTTTGCTCTTGCTTCTCTAGTTCTTTTAATTGTGAGGTTAGGGTGTCAATTTTAGATCTTTCCTGCTTTCTCCTGTGGGCATTTAGTGCTATAAATTTCCCTGAAAACACTGCTTTTGCTGTGTCCCACAGATTCTGTTATGTTGTATCTTTGTTCTCATTGATTTCAAATAACTTATTTATTTCTGCCTTAATTCTGTTATTTACCCAGTAGTCAATCAGCAGCAGGTTGTACAGTTTTCATGTAGCTGTGCGGTTTTGACTGAGTTTCTTAATCCTGAGTTCTAATTTGATTGCACTGTGGTCTGAGAGACTATTTGTTATAATTTCCATTATTTTGCATTTGCTGAGGAGTGTTTTACTTCCATTTATGTTGTCAGTCTTAGAATTCAAAGTGTGATGAGGTGCTGGGAAGAATGTGCATTCTGTTGATTTGGGATGGAGAGCTTTGTAGATTTCTTTTAGTTCCACTTGGTCCAGAGCTGAGTTCAAGTACTGAATATCCTTGTTTATTTTCTGTCTTGATGATCTGTCTAATATTGACAGTGGGGTGTTAAAAAGTCTCCCACTATTTTTGTGTGGGAGTCTAAGTTTCTTTGTAGGTCTCTAAGAACTTGGTTTATGAATCTGGGTGCTCCTGTAAAGGGTGCACATATATTTAGGATAGTTAGCTTTTCTGTTTGCATTGATCCCTTTACTACTGTGTAATACCTTTGTTTGTCTTTTTGGATCTTTGCTGGTTTAAAGTCTGTTTTTTCAGAGACTAGGATTGCAACCCTTGCTTTTTTTTTTTTTTTTTTTTGCTTTTCATTTGCTTGGTAAATATTCCTCCATCCCTTTATGTTGAGCCTATATGTGTCTTTGCACATGAGATGTGTCTCTTGAATACAGCACACCAATGGGTCTTGACTATCGAATTTACCAATCTGTGTCTTTTAGCTGGGACTTTTAGCACATTTACATTTAAGGTTAATATTGTTATGTGTGAATTGGATCCTGTCACTATGATGCTAGCTGCTTATTTTGCCCATTATTTGATGCAGTTTCTTCATGGTGTTGATGGTCTTTACAATTTGGTATGTTTTTGCAGTGGCTGGTACCCATTTTTCTTTTCCATATTTAGTGCTTCCTTCAGGAGGTCTTGTAAGGTAGGCCTGGTGGTAACAAAATCTCTCAATATTTGCTGTCTGTAAACGTTTTATTTCTCCATTGCTTATGAAGCTTGGTTGGCTGGATATGAAATTCTGGGTTGAAAATCATTTTCTTTAAGAGAGTTGAATATTGGCTCCCACTATCTTCTGGCTTGCAAGGTTTCTGCAGACAGATCCACTGTTAGTTTGGTCGGCTTCCCTTTGTGGGTAACCCGATGCTTCCCTCTGGTTGTCTTTAACATTTTTTTGTTTTCATTTCAACCTTGGTGAATCTGATGATTATGTTTCTTGGGTTGCTTTTCTCAAGAAGTATCCTTGTGATGTTCTCTGTATTTCCTGAATTTGAATGTTGGCCTATCTTACTAGGTTGGGGAAGTTCTCCAGGATAATATACTGAAGAGTGTTTTCCAACTTGGTTCCATTCTCCCCGTCACTTTCAGGTACACCAATCAAACGTAGGTTTGGTCTTTTCATATAGTCCCATATTTCTTGGAGGCTTGGTTCGTTCCTTTTCATTCTTTTTTTCTCTAATCTTATCTTCCTGCTTTATTTCATGAAGTTGATCTTCAATCTGTGATATCCTTTCTTCTGCGTGATCGATTCGGCTACTGATACTTGTGAATGCTTCATGAAGTTCTCATGCTGTGTTTTTCAGCTCCATACAGGCATTTATATTCTTCTCTAAACTGGTTATTCTAGTGAACAATTCCTCTAACCTTTTTTCAAGGTCCTTAGCTTCCTTGCTTTGGGTTAGAACATGCTCCTTTAGCTTGGAGTAGTTTGTTACTCCCACCTTCTGAAGCCTACTTTGGTCAATTTTTCAAACTCATTCTCCATCCAATTTTGTTCCTTTGCTGGCGAGGAGTTGTGATTTTTTGGAGAAGAGACATTCTGGTTTTTGAAATTTTTAGCCTTTTTGCACTAGTTTTTCCTCATCTTTGTGGATTTATCTACCTTTGGTCTTTGATGTTGGTAACCTTCAGATGGGGTTTTTGTGTGGATATCCTTTTTGTTGATGTTGATGTTATTCCTTTCTGTTAACTTTCCTTCTAACAGTCAATCCCCTCTGCTGCATATCTGCTGGAGTTTACTGGAGGTCCACTCCACACCCTGTTTGCCTGGGTATCACCCAAGCAATTAAAGATTGCTGCTTGTTCTTTGCTCTGGAAGCTTTGTCATAGAGGGGCATCCGCCAGATGCCAGTCAGAGCTCTCCTGTATGAGGTGTCTATCGACCCTTGCTGGGAGGTGTTTCCCTGTCAGGAGGCATGGGAGTCAGGGACCCACTTGAGGAGGCAGTCTGTCCCCTAGCAGAGCTTGAGTGCTGTCCTGGGAGATCTGCTGCTGTCTTCAGAGCTGGCAGGCAGGAATGTTTAAGTCTGCTGAATCTGTGCCCACAGCTGCCCCTTTCCCCAGGTGATCTATCCCAGGGAGATGGGAGTTTTATCTATAAGCTCCTGACTGGGGCTGCTGCCTTTCTTTCATAGATACCCTGCCCAGAGACGGGGAATCTAGAGAGATAGTCTGGCTACAGTGGCTTTGGTGAGCTGCGATGGGCTCTGCCCAGTTCCAACTTCCCTATGGTTTTGTTTACACTGTGAAGGCAAAACCACCTACTGAAGCCTCAGTAATGGCGGATTCCCCTGCTCCTACCACGCTCAAGCATGCCAGGTCGACTTCAGACTGCTGTGCTGGCAGCAAGAATTTCAAGCCAGTGGATCTTAGCTTGCTGGATGCCATGGGGATGGGATCCATTGAACTAGACCACTTGTCTCCCTGGCTTCAGCCCCCTTTCCAGGGCAGTAAATGGTTCTATCTCAATGGCTTTCCAGGCGGCACTGGGGAATGAAAAAAACAACTTCTGCAGCTAGCTTGGTGACTGCCCAAATGGCCACTCAGTTTTGTGCTTGAAACCCAGGGTCCTGGTCGTGTAGGTACCCGAGGGAATCTCCTGGTCTGAGGGTTGCCAAAACCGTGGGAAAGCATAGTGTCTGGGCTGCAGTGCATGGTTTCTCATGGCACAGTCTGTCACGGCACAGTCTGTCACGGGTTCTCTTGGCTAGGGGAGGGAGTTCCCAGACCCCTTGCACTTCCCGGGTGAGATGGTGCCCCACCGTGCTTCTGCTCGCCCTCCGTGGGCCACATACACACTCTAACCAGTCCCAGTGAGATGAACCAGGTACCTCAGTTGCAAATGCAGAAATCACCCGCCTTCTGCCTTGATCTTGCTGGAAGCTGCAAACTGGCACTGCTCCTCTTCAGCCATCTTGCCGGCCCCCTCCTGAAATAGTAGTTTCGTAAAATGCTACATTAATTACTTTTAGTCAGTGACTAGCAACTTTATACTTTCTATTTATTTTGCTTCTTGTTTGCTTTTTTTATACTAGCTTCTATTTATTTTGCTTTGCCATTGCTTTCCTGTCCTCAGTTGAATTAGTCGAATTATTTCAGTCTTCCTTTCATTTGTCTTTGATTGCTTAAAATTTTTATTTCTACTATTTTATTTGTTACTCTTAACATATTTATGTGTGTGCTTGTTTCTAAAAGGCCTACACTAAATCCTTAATCCTGCCATTCTTTTTTTTTTTTTTTTTTTTTTTTTGGATACAGGGTTTCACTCTCACCCAGGCTGGTGTGCAGTGGCATGATCACTGTTCTCTGTAGCTTTGCACTCTCAGGCTGAATTCATCCTCCTACCTCAGCCTCCTGGGCATCTGGGACCACAGGTGTGTGCCACCATGCTTAGCTAATTTTTTTTTTTTTTTTTTTTTTTTTTTTGTAGAGATGATGTTTTGCCATGTTTCCCAGGCTGGTCCATTCTTATTAAAGAGGGCCAGAACCCAGCATCTTAAGACTCATTCTGATTAATTTTCTCTGATATATTATTTAGAAATTTAGTCTCATTTTGTTTTTTTATGTTTCAAATTAATCATAATTACTTCTGTTTTTTTTTACAGAGAGTCAATGTCCCTTTAACTACACCTAGATATTTGGCAAGTTTCCCCCACTATTCCTGAAATTTCAGTCCTACTTCCTAGGTATTTCCTTCTTTATGAAGTACAGCATTTCAAAATTCCCTCAGTGAAAGTAACTAGGTGATAAACTCTCTTAAGTTTCTGTTGTCTGTAAAATTATTTAGCTTTTATTTTTGAATGATAGCTTAGTTCAATTTAATATTCAAGGTTTATAGATTGTTTTCTTGTATTGAAAAGATTCTAAGATAAAAGTTGAAATTATTTTTTAAAAGACTCTATTCCAGTGTCTTACATTTTTTTCTCTTTTTTGAAGACAGTTGCTGTGTCACCCAGGCTGGAGTGCCCTGGTACGATTTTGGATCATTGAACCCTGGACCTCCTGGGCTCAACTGATCCTCCCACCTCAGCCCTCCAGGTCGCTTAGACTATAGGCATTACTCATCATGCTTAGCTATTACTTTAATTTTTTGTAGAGATGAGGTCTCACTATATTGCCCAGGCTTGTCTCCAACTCCTGGGTTTAAGTGATCCTCCTAGTCTTCCCAAAAAGCTGGGATTGCAGGTACGAGCCACCACACCTGGCCTACTTTTTTCTTTATTCTGACTGCTGAGAATTCTAATCGTTGTGCCTTTGTTGATAAACTTTCTTTCCCTTGACAGCTTTTAAGAGTCTCTTCTTGTCTTAAGTATTCAGTATTTGGCCACAAAATATCAAGATACGTATTATTATTATTCATTTTACTGTAAATCATTTTTTCATCAGTTCTTAAAATCTCTTAACCATTATCTCTTCAAATATTAACTATTTCCAGCTTTATCTACTTTCTCCATCTTGAAATATATTTAGGTACAAGTTAAATCTTATTTCATTCTCCATGTATTTTCAACTCTTATGTTTATTTCCTGTCTCTATGCCTCTATGTGTTAAGTTTGCTTAACTTATTTAAGACTGTCTTCCAGTTAGTTTCTGCACAACTTTTTCAAATCTGTCTCATCTGTAATGTAACTCCTCAACCAAGTTTTGATTTTTATTAATTAAACATTTATTTTTAAGGGTTGTCTTTTTTTTTTAAAGTCCTGCTTTTATTATATCTTTTTCTATTTTTAAACTTCTTAAATATCTTCTGTTAAATTTCAAGGATAATTGTTTGGGTCTTCATTCCTTCAATTCCATTATGTGAATTACTTGTAAGTCTAATTTTAACATTTGTTGTTAAATCTGAATTGTGGCAAAACAGCAAAATTATCACAAAACATTTGGTGTTGAATTGCATATAGAGACTTAATTTGACCCTAGCACAGAAGAATTTACTTTGAAGATAAAATTTCAATAATATGAGAAGAAAGAAATCAACATAAAATTAATTAATGTGGTATCATGTTTTCAGAGCAAAACAAAATGAAAACCAAAGTAATGTCAATAGAGAATATTGCTTGAATAACCGGTTGTATATCCGTGCAATATGGACACATATATGTATGTATGTATCTGTGTATATATACACATGTACAAACATACACATAAATATACACACATATTCATTCTACTGCATGTATCTGCTTATTTTAAAAAAATAAAGACAGAGGACACAAGAAGCATGAATAATAATGTAACGGAATTCAATGATTATTTATGGGAGAAATATTTGACCACAATTTTTCTCCTTTGCTATTTGTATAATCTCTAGTATGTAAAGAACTAACATGTGTGGTATAAAATTCTTCATGTTTCTCAATAAAACAGGGATTTTTAGAAAAATTTCATGCAGAGATAATCAAAAGGAAGATCACATGCACTCATCTATATTGAAGTAATCTCTTTAATTATATATACAGCTCTAGTGCATAATTTTATGTAAACACTGTATAATCTCTTTTAGTTCTTCACATATTTGACTAATTTGCATAACTGAGTTTGTCTGCCACTGTCTGATTTTCTGTAAGACTGATTCACTCTCTGTTCTAGTTTAACCCTAGAAAATGCCCAATTATTAATAGGAGTAAGAAATATGTGTTTACTGTAACTTCATAAACATCACATATAAAAAGTAATTAAAATTGTCATCTTTTCAATAGGAACATCTTTCGGTATTTTTCCCCAATGAATGTAGAGCACAATTAATGGCACGCATAAATATAAAATAAACTTCTGGGCCTTAAGGCCTTCAGAAAGTTTCTGATTCCAGTAATAATCAAGAAAACATTGCATATTGGTATAAAGAAACACATGTAATGATTGACACAATGTTTTCCACGACAGCAGCAGAAAATTCAAAGAAGCATTTATCTTGAGCATCTATTAATAAACTTAAAAATAGTGCCGAAAAGACTATATTGCATTGTGTCCTTTTACATTTCCTTTACCGTTAGAAAGTAAAGGATCGATGAGAAGACCCACTGAATACCATGGCCTAAGTTGTTAGAAATCGTCTCTTTCAATGATTATTTCCTTCTCCCCAATATTTAGCTTCCATCTATCTTCTCACTGTTAGAAAGGCAGCCTACATATGTTTTCTACACCTTTCCTCTATCTTTCAGCTTACTGTAAGTTGAGTCCTCTAATACTATACTGAAAAAATGCCCCCAACATTTACAGATGGCTTATGATTGAATATGATCTGGTTTCAGAAAAAACAAATGGAGAGTACATGTGTTCCAGTTACTATTGCTGGGTAAAAGTAGACATTCACAAAAGAGAAATTTTTGTTTTGTGGATGCTCACTGCAAAACCCATGATTTTTCATTTCCCTCTAAATTATCATTAGGAATTAAAAGTAATACGTTTTCTATCCTTATGTTCATCAGTAATGAGAACAGTAAAAAATACCTTAGCTGCTTGCTTCGGGAAATACGTGTACCAGAAAAATAGAACTAAGAACCAACTAAACTGGCTCACGTATCAAGCCTAACAGCTTGCTTTTTCTGACTGTTCTGATGAACAGCTTTCTCATCAAGACATACTTTGAGACCCTTACTTTAATGTTACCACCAATTCAAAGCTTTCATGTCATAAACTCTGACAGCTCACTACACATCTACAGCTCTGAAACCAGGGTCAAATACATAATTTGCAGAGCTCAGTGTAAAATGAAATTTGGGGCCCCTTCTTCCAAAAGTGAGGACAAGATGACATTAAAATTACTAAATACAGCATTTTTCTATTTCTTTCATGGTCTATCTTTTGACATGCCACGGTATTTTTTATTTGCTATTTAATAATGCTTTTCATTAAAACATTAAACTTTTAAGTCATTAGCATGATTCTTTCCATTCACTTTTACATTGTGAAATGCCAGTTTTAAAGACATTTAACGGTTATGCGGAATCACCAAAATGCACAATTTATATTTTGCAGCACAAACATTCATCTGTACATTGTTCTTACCAGAACAGTAAAAATACTGCACAAAACTAACCATTTTTATTTCACTTTTCATGAGCAAACATTCTACCAATACTCTCTACCTTTAGCTTACTGATGAGTAAGGAAAACTGAAAAAAACAAAAGGAACTATGTACTGCCCTCTCTTTCCCTCTTAGCATAAGAGGTTGGTTGATGCTTAGAAATAATAGGAGGAAGAATGAATATGGATTTATTTGATGGATATATAGATGTGATGGGCCTATAGATATAACTGTATATATGGAACCTATGTGGATATAGAGAGACATATATGGATATAGGTTTCTTTCATTGTTTGTGTTTTTTGAAACACAGTTTCCTTCTTCTTCTGCATTTTTAAACAAGTTCTGGTTGAGGAAAAGTGTTGCCTATTGAAGCTGTCAATATCCCTGCTTACCCAGTTGTAGGCCTAACACAATATGTGCTTGCTTTGTCTTGCTTTTTTGCAGAACTCCAGGCATTGTGGATTCACAGGTAATTGAATCATGGGGGCTGGTCTTTCCCATGCTGTTCTGATGATCGTAAATAAATAAGTCTCATGAGATCTGATGGGGTTATCAGGGATCTCTGCTTTTGCTTCTTCCTCATTTTTCTCTTTCCACCACCATGTAAAAAGTGGCTTTTGCCTCCTGCTATGATTCTGAGGCCTCCCCAGCCATGTGGAACTATAAGTCCAATTAAACCTCTTTTTGTTCCCAGTTTCGGATATGTCTTTATCAGCAGTGTGAAAACAAACTAATACAGTAAATTGGTACCAGAAGAGTGGGGCGTTGCTGAAAAGATATCCGAAAATGTAGAAGCGACTTTGGAACTGGTTAACAGGCAGAGGTTGGAACAGTTTGGAGGGCTCAGAAGACAAGAAAATGTGGGAAAGTTTCGAACCTCCGAGGGACTTATTGAATCACTTTGACAAAAATGCTGATAGTGATATGAACTAGTCTCAGATGGAGATGAGAAGCTTGTTGGGAACTGGAGCAAAGGTGACTCTTGTTATGTTTTAGCAAAGAGACTAGCAGCATTTTGCCCCTGCCCTAGAGATTTTTGGAACTTTGAGCTTGAGAGAGATGATTTACAGTATTTGGTGGATGAAATTTCTAAGCAGCAAAGCATTCAAAGTTGAATTGGGTGCTGTTAAAAGCATTCCATTTTAAAAGGAAAACAGAGCATAAAAATTCAGAAAATGTGAAGCCTGACCATGCAGTAGAAAAGAAACCCCCCACCTTTTTTTTGAGGCGAAATTCAAGCTGGCTGCAGAAATTTGCATAAGTAGCAAGGAACCTAATGTTAATTCCCAAGACAATGGGGAAATGTTTCCACATCATGGCAAAGACCTTCACAGCAGCCCCTCCCATCACAGGCCCAGAAGTCCAGCAGAAAAAAGTGGTCTTGTAAGGCAGGCCCAGGGTTCCTGTGTTGTGTGCAGCCTAGGGATTTGGTGCCCTGTGTCCCAGCTGCTCCAGCCATGGCTGAAAAGGGCCAAGGTGCAGCTTGGGCTGTGGCTTCAGAGGGTGGAAGCCCCAAGCCTTGGCAGCTTCAGGTGGTGTTTGTGGGAGGAACAATACAGTTGGCTCCCGGAACTGAAGCCAGGACAAACTGGTTAGGAAAATCCCTGCCAGAGGTCATAAACATGTCAGAAGAGTAACTGAAATAGCTCGGATGGCGGGAGATGGCGGGAACCAATCAAGAACAGCCAACTCGCACTGTTCAAATATCAACCAATCCCAAGCTTGCGTCTTTCAAAAAGACCCCTATGACTCTGTACTTGTTTACTGCTGACTATAAAAGACAGTTCCTAACCCTCCTCAGGGCTCTCGCTTGACACTCGGTCGGGGGTCCAGGTTCGAACCTGCAATAAAGATCCTTGCCGCTTGGCTTTGACTGCAGTCTCTAGTGGACTTCTTTGGGGAATAAACGGACTGGGTACAACATCTGGGGGCTCGTCTGGGATTCCCCCAAGCCCACCAGACCACGGGTCAACGGATCATCGCTGCTCAGTAAGTAAACCGGCTATGTCTTTGTCTGTCTGTATCCCGCGGGCACTGTACTAAGGGTGGCAGAGTCCTGGCGGACGCGCTATAGGGCAGCCACCTAGGGGGCCAGTAGGAGACGTCCTCTGACGCCCATCTGGGGCCTCTGTATCCAGTTGGCCCGTCTGCCTCTGATCGGGGACTAACAACCCAAGACGCGCTTGCGATCTGTTACTCAGTGTTATTTGGTTGCTAATCACTTTCACTTTACAGGAGTCGCTGGACGACTGTTACTCAGTGTTATTTGGTTGCTAATCACTTTC
>NW_012103832.1:2230112-2233135 GCF_000951045.1 Mandrillus leucophaeus
CCCTCCCTCAGGCAGGAAATAACTCGAAAAAACAGACACGTGGCCCCAAACAGAAACTAGAAAAAGATCAGTGTGCTTACTGTAAGGAACACGGTCACTGGATCAAAGACTGCCCAAAGAAAAAGAGACAGCCAGACTCCAGGTTGCAAAAGCCTACCCCCATACTAGTTACCCAGGACTCTGACTAGGGGAGACGGGGTTCAGAATCCCTCCCCGAACCTAGGGTAACTCTGCAAGTGGAGGGGTCCCCAGTCCAACTTTTAGTCGACACCAGGGCGCAGCATTCAGTCCTGACCAATCCCTATGGAAAACTATCTAAGAATTCATCATGGGTACAGGGAGCCACAGGAGTAAAGAAGTGCCCCTGGACAACCCAGAGGACTGTGAATTTAGGAGCAGGCAAGGTGTCACACTCCTTCTTGGTCATCCCTGAGAGCCCCTGTCCCTTGCTGGGGAGAGATCTATTGACAAAAATGGGGGCCCAAATCCACTTTCAGCCAGGAGGCCCCAAAGTAACGGACTTCCAAGACAGACCTATATCCATCCTCACTGTTACTCTAGAGGATGAATATAGGCTCCATCAGGATCCGGTATCCCCCGACCAAGAAGTCTGTTCCTGGCTCCAGCGTTACCCGGAGGTTTGGGCAGAAACTGGGGGCCTAGGACTAGCAAAACACCGTCCTGCCATACTGGTTGAACTTAAGCCTGGGGCAGACCCAGTGCGGATCCGACAGTATCAGATGCCCCTAGAGGCAAAGGAAGGAATAACGCCCCACATCCCCCGGCTCCTAGACCAGGGAGTTCTGCGTGTCTGCCACTCACCATGGAACACCCCCTTGTTACCCGTCCAAAAACCTAATAGCAGGGACTACAGACCAGTACAAGATTTAAGAGAAGTCAATAAGAGGACCATGGACATACATTCTACTGTACCTAACCCATACACTCTCTTGAGCAGCTTAAACCCAGAAAAGCAATGGTACACTGTCCTTGATCTCAAAGATGCATTTTTCAGCTTACCCCTGGCGCCTAAGAGTCAGGAAATCTTTGCATTCGAATGGACGGACCCTGAAAGGGGTATAAACAGCCAGCTAACATGGACTAGACTGCCTCAAGGATTCAAGAACTCGCCGACTCTGTTCGACGAAGCCCTTCATGAAGACCTGGGTGAGTACAGGCGACAACACTCGGAAATAACTCTTTTGCAGTATGTTGATGATCTCTTAATAGCCGCCAAGTCCCCGGAAGCCTGTGTGTGGGGAACCGAGAGCCTTCTGGAAACCCTAGGGAAGCTTGGCTACCGAGCTTCCGCGACAAAGGCCCAGATCTGCAAGTTGGAGGTAACCTATCTGGGGTACATGCTAAAGGGGGGGCAACGTTGGCTAACCAGTGCCCGGAAAGAAACAATCCTACGCATCCCTAGACCCCAGTCGACACGGCAAGTGAGAGAATTCCTGGGGTCGGCAGGATTCTGTAGACTATGGATACCCGGGTTTGCAGAGCTGGCCAAGCCCCTGTACTAAGCTACAAAAGAGCAGCAGCCTTTTAATTGGACGGAGGAGGCTGAGCTAGCCTTCCAACAGATCAAAACTGCCTTGCTATCAGCCCCCGCGCTGGGGCTCCCTGATATAACCAAGCCCTTCCACTTATACGTGGATGCGAGTAAGGGTGTGGCTAAAGCGGTATTGACTCAGCATTTAGGCCCTTGGCGGAGGCCAGTCGCTTATTTGTCAAAAAAGTTAGACTCAGTAGCCGCAGGATGGCCCCCCTGCCTCCGAATCATTGCAGCAACTGCCCTGATGGTGCAGGGTGCAGACAAACTCGTCATGGGGCAAGAGCTACGGGTCACCACACCCCATGCCATTGAAGGGGTTCTCAGGCAGCCGCCCGACTGTTGGATCAGCAATGCACGGCTCACCCATTACCAAGGGCTGCTGCTGAATCCCCTCAGGATTCCTGCCTCTGACAACCTTGAACCCCGCGTCCCTGCTACCAACCCCAGACCTAGACGCCCCCCTCCATGACTGCTCAGAAATCTTAGCCCAGGTGCACGGAGTCAGAGAGGATCTGCAGGACCTCCCTCTGCCAGACGCGGACCTTGTTTGGTTCACTGACGGAAGCAGTTTCGTTCACCACGGACAAAGATATGCAGGAGCCGCAGTAACCTCAGAGACCGAGGTAATCTGGGCGGAACCACTGCCCCCCAGGACATCAGCCCAAAGAGCCGAACTCATAGCACTCATCCAGGCTCTTACTTTCACAAGCTGACAGTTTATACTGACAGCCGGTATGCTTTTGCAACTGCACACATACACGGGGCCATCTACAGGGAGCAGGGGCTGCTTACAGCAGAAGGAAAGGACAATAAAAACAAGGAAGAAATCCTTGACCTGCTAGCGGCACTGTGGAAGCCAAAGAAACTAGCTATTGTACATTGCCCAGGACACCAGAAACCAGCCACCCCAGTCACCAGGAGCAATAACTTAGCGGATTCCACTGCCAGAGACGTAGCAAAAGCTTTAAACCAGCTCCTTGCACTACAACTCCCCGACCCGGGGCCCAGGGACCTACCTTATAACCCTGAATACTCAGAAGAAGACCTACAGTGGATAGACAAACTCTCACTAAAACGTATTCAAAATGAATGGTGGACAGACACACATGACAACCTCATCCTGCCCGAGGAGCTAGGACAACAGGTACTGGAAGGCATCCATCGATCCACGCACCTAGGGGCCCAAAGAATGTTAGACTTAATCAGACACTCCAAGCTTAAAATCAGACATGTGACTGAGAAGGCCAGTAATACAGCTGCAAACTGTAAAGTCTGTCTGCTCAACAATGCCCGTAGTCAGTCCCAAGCAGTCGGGGTAAGGTCGAGGGGAACCAGGCCTGGAGTCTACTGGGAAGTAGACTTCACTGAAGTTAAGCCAGGTAAATATGGCTACAGGTACTTACTGGTCTTTATAGATACCTTTTCAGGTTAGACTGAGGCATTCCCAACTAAACGAGAAACTGCACAA
>NW_012103832.1:2234155-2237487 GCF_000951045.1 Mandrillus leucophaeus
GACCTCGGTGTAGAACTTAGGAAAGGAAAGTTGGTGACCTTCTGCCACTCAGAATGGCCCACCTTCGGTGTAGGGTGGCCCCCGGAGGGTACTTTTTGTCTCCCTATTATAGCTAAAGTAAAGGCAAAAGTCTTCCTGCCAGGACGTTCGGGACATCCTGACCAAATTCCTTACATCTTAGTGTGGCAGGATCTTGTAGAAAATCCCCCGCCTTGGCTAGTTCCCTTTGTGCACACACCCGAGCCTTGTAAGGCATTGGTCGCGTGGCCCACAGAGCACTCGCAGAAGCCAAAGGTTCCTTCTGCACCACCGGCCCCAGTGCTACCCGATAGCCAAGACCCCTTGTCACTAGAACCCCCAGAACCCCCGCCTTACCCACACCCCAGTACTCGCCTCCAAGTCCCGCCGGCTGCCCCCACAACGGAACACGAAAATCGAGAAGCAGCAGCAGCGCCGCCAGAAATGGAAAACGAAAGCGGCCTGGGGGGACCGGCGGGACGAACGCGCAGACATGTCCAACGTGAGAAAACCTTGCAGCCCCCTGATTCCACTGTAGCACTACCCCTTAGAGAAATAGGACCCCCTGATGATACTGGGCTTCCCCGACTCCAGTATTGGCCTTTTTCTACCAGTGATTTGTACAATTGGAAATCTCAAAATGCCAGGTTCTGGGATAATCCAAAAGATTTAATATCTCTATTGGACAGTGTTATGTTTACCCACCAGCCCACTTGGGATGATTGTCAGCAGCTCCTCCGGATTCTGTTTACCACGGAGGAACGGGAAAGAATACAGGTCGAGGCCAGAAAATTAGTTCCTGGTGATGAGGGCCAGCCAACCGCGAATCCTGATCTTGTTAAGGCCGCCTTCCCCCTGACCAGACCGGGATGGGACTACAACACGGCAGAAGGTAGGGGACGGCTACTCATTTATTGCCAGACTCTAATGGCAGGTCTCCAGGCAGCGGCCCGCAAGCCCACAAATCTAGCTAAAGTGTACTCAGTATTGCAGGGGAAGACAGAAAGCCCCACCGAATATTTAGAAAGACTAATGGAAGCCTTTAGGCAGTTCACCCCTATGGACCCCGAGGCACCCGAGAACCAGGCAGCAGTAGTGATGTCTTTTGTGAACCAGGCACCACCAGATATTAAGAGGAAGCTACAAAAGCTAGAAGATTTAGAAGGAAAACAGGTCCAGGACCTCCTCCACATTGCCAATAAAGTGTACAACAACCGAGAAGCCCCAGAAGAAAGGCAGATAAAGGCAACTAAAGAGATGACTAAGATCCTAGTGGCCACCCTCCCTCAGGCAGGAAATAACTCGAAAAAACAGACACGTGGCCCCAAACAGAAACTAGAAAAAGATCAGTGTGCTTACTGTAAGGAACACGGTCACTGGATCAAAGACTGCCCAAAGAAAAAGAGACAGCCAGACTCCAGGTTGCAAAAGCCTACCCCCATACTAGTTACCCAGGACTCTGACTAGGGGAGACGGGGTTCAGAACCCCTCCCCGAACCTAGGGTAACTCTGCAAGTGGAGGGGTCCCCAGTCCAACTTTTAGTCGACACCAGGGCGCAGCATTCAGTCCTGACCAAACCTTATGGAAAACTATCTAAGAATTCATCATGGGTACAGGGAGCCACAGGAGTAAAGAAGTGCCCCTGGACAACCCAGAGGACTGTGAATTTAGGGGCAGGCAAGGTGTCACACTCCTTCTTGGTCATCCCTGAGAGCCCCTGCCCCTTGCTGGGGAGAGATCTATTGACAAAAATGGGGGCCCAAATCCACTTTCAGCCAGGAGGCCCCAAAGTAACGGACTTCCAAGACAGACCTATATCCATCCTCACTGTTACTCTAGAGGATGAATATAGGCTCCATCAGGATCCAGTATCCCCCAACCAAGAAGTCTGTTCCTGGCTCCAGCATTACCCGGAGGTTTGGGCAGAAACTGGGGGCCTAGGACTAGCAAAACACCGCCCTGCCATACTGGTTGAACTTAAGCCTGGGGCAGACCCAGTGCGGATCCGACAGTATCAGATGCCCCTAGAGGCAAAGAAAGGAATAACGCCCCACATCCGCAGGCTCCTAGACCAGGGAGTTCTGCGTGTCTGCCACTCACCATGGAACACCCCCTTGTTACCGGTCCGAAAACCTAATAGCAGGGACTACAGACCAGTACAAGATTTAAGAGAAGTCAATAAGAGGACCATGGACATACATTCTACTGTACCTAACCCATACACTCTCTTGAACAGCTTAAACCCAGAAAAGCAATGGTACACTGTCCTTGATC
The DNA here is from genome assembly GCF_000951045.1 of Mandrillus leucophaeus. NCBI lineage: Eukaryota > Metazoa > Chordata > Mammalia > Primates > Cercopithecidae > Mandrillus > Mandrillus leucophaeus. The sequence continues at coordinate 2,236,449 of NW_012103832.1, forward strand.
TCAAAGATGCATTTTTCAGCTTACCCCTGGCGCCTAAGAGTCAGGAAATCTTTGCACTCGAATGGACGAACCCTGAAAGGGGTATAAACAGCCAGCTGACATGGACTAGACTGCCTCAAGGATCCAAGAACTCACCGACTCTGTTCGACGAAGCCCTTCATGAAGACCTGGGTGAGTACAGGCGACAACACTCGGAAATAACTCTTTTGCAGTATGTTGATGATCTCTTAATAGCCGCCGAGACCCCAGAAGCCTGTGTGTGGGGAACCGAGAGCCTTCTGGAAACCCTAGGGAAGCTTGGCTACCGAGCCTCGGCGACAAAGGCCCAGATCTGCAAGTCGGAGGTAACCTATCTGGGGTACATGCTAAAGGGGGGGCAACGTTGGCTAACCAGTGCCCGGAAAGAAACAGTCCTACACGTCCCTGGACCCCGGTCAACAAGACAAGTAAGAGAATTCCTGGGGCCGGCAGGATTCTGTAGACTATGGATACCCGGGTTTGCAGAGCTGGCCAAGCCCCTGTACCAAGCTACAAAAGAGCAGCAGCCTTTTAATTGGACGGAGGAGGCTGAGCTAGCCTTCCAACAGATCAAAACTGCCTTGCTATCAGCCCCCGCGCTGGGGCTCCCTGATATAACCAAGCCCTTCCACTTATACGTGGATGAGAGTAAGGGTGTGGCTAAAGCGGTATTGACTCAGCATTTAGGCCCTTGGCGGAGGCCAGTCGCTTATTTGTCAAAAAAGTTAGACTCAGTAGCCGCAGGATGGCCCCTCTGCCTCCGAATCATTGCAGCAACTGCCCTGATGGTGCAGGATGCAGACAAACTCGTCATAGGGCAAGAGCTACGGGTCACCACACCCCATGCCATTGAAGGGGTTCTCAGGCAGCCGCCCGACTGTTGGATCAGCAATGCACGGCTCACCCATTACCAAGGGCTGCTGCTGAATCCCCTCAGGATTCCTGCCTCTGACAACCTTGAACCCCGCGTCCCTGCTACCAACCCCAGACCTAGACGCCCCCCTCCATGACTGCTCAGAAA
>NW_012103832.1:2238367-2244219 GCF_000951045.1 Mandrillus leucophaeus
AAGGTCGAGGGGAACCAGGCCTGGAGTCTACTGGGAAGTAGACTTCACTGAAGTTAAGCCAGGTAAATATGGCTACAGGTACTTACTGGTCTTTATAGATACCTTTTCAGGTTAGACTGAGGCATTCCCAACTAAACGAGAAACTGCACAAGTTGTCGCTAAAAAAATTTTGGAAAAAATTCTCCCCAGGTATGGCTTTCCAGCTCAGATAGGGTCTGACAATGGACCAGCGTTTGTCGCTAAGGTAAGTCAGGGCTTGGCTTCCACCCTTGGGGCTGATTGGAAATTGCATTGTGCTTACCGATCCCAAAGTTCAGGACAGGTAGAAAGGATGAATCAGACTCTGAAAGAGACCTTGACTAAATTGACCATGGAGACTGGCACTAATTGGGTAATCCTACTCCCCTACGCTCTGTTTAGGGCCCGTAATACCCCCTATAGATTAAAACTTACCCCATATGAGATTATGTTTGGCCATGCCCCGCCTATAGTTCCCAGTTTAAAAGATAACTTGCTAAAGCTGGGATCTGAAAGTGTCTCTGAGCTTTTGTTTTCCCTGCAAGCTTTACAGAAGGTTCAGGAGGAAGTGTGGCCTAGGCTGCGAGAATTGTACGAGTCCAGACCCTCACCGGTGCCTCATCCTTATCAGCCAGGAGACTGGGTCCTGGTCAAGCGACACCGACAAGAGAACCTAGAGCCACGGTGGAAAGGGCCATTCCAGGTGATCCTGACCACCCCCACCGCTCTCAAGGTAGAAGGCCTCGCGCCGTGAATCCACCACTCCCACCTCAAGCTGATAGACCCGACTGCAGACCTCCTCGGACAAAACTCGGGGGCACTGCAAGACTTAGAAGCGCCAGAGGATCCAGGCGCCTGGACCATAGATCAATCTAAAGACAACCCCCTAAAACTGGCATTGCATCGGCGCCGTAGCCCACTGTAACTATGTTAATTCTCTTTATGACCTTGTACTTACCCTCCTTGCTACCCCTGCTCACTGCAAATGTTGCCGTGAACCCTTTTATCTGGCGGTTCTGGCTCTATGAGAACCAGACCCATCCGGGAGAAATTCCCCGGGCAGGAAAACTGCTGGCCAGCGCGGACTGCCCCCCCTCAGGGTGCAATGCCGCCATTCAACTGAACTTTACAGGGTTTCAGATTGCTCAGCCAGCATTGTCCACCATATGTTTTGAGTTTGATCAGACCCAATATAATTGCCAGAAGTATTGGAAGTGGATGAGTGCAGGATGCCCCTATAGCTATTGCAAAACCCACTCAGTCAGGCAATGGACGGAAGCCGGGTGGAATTTCTACCAAAGGGCGGGCACCTACACCTGGATAGTTAAAGACCCTTGGGACTCTGGGTGGACAACCCCCCAACATGGAGGGGTGTACTATTCTTCAACCAGTACCTGGCCCAGTAGCCACTGGTATCTATGGCGTAGCCTAGTCCAAGTTCAGTCCCTAGTCCATGGAAACATCCACCAACAGGAAGAAAAACTGTCACAGGAGCTACGCACCTTTTCATGGTTAGCCCTAATGAGGGAGGGGTTAGCTATTGCCAATCTTACAGGCCTAAGTGATCTGTCCTCTTGCTTTATGTGTGCAGCCCTAGGGCGACCGCCATTAACTGCCGTACCACTGTCTGGCCCGCCTAGTAATCAAACGGTAGGCCCTCAGAACTTATCACCTGTCTCTAATGTCCTCTTGTATCGTAATCCCAGCCAAGAAAAGTTTCCCTATTGCTATTCAACTAGCAACTCTAGCCTTTGTAACCACACCGCCATTTTTCCTAGCGCCCCGCTACATGCTCCACCTGGCATATTCTTCTGGTGCAATGGTACCCTGTTTAAAAACTTATCTGTGCAGCCTCAAGATGGTGGACGGATATGTCTCCCCGTCACCCTGGTCCCTAGGCTAACTCTATTGACCCCTGCTGAGTTCCTCGGCTGGACAGGCACAACCTCCGAAGAAACCCCTTCGGAGCGAGCAGTATTTCTCCCCCTCGTCGCTGGGATTTCTCTCACCACATGCCTCATAGCAGCCGGGTTGGCAGGAGGGGCTTTAGGCCATACAGTAGTAGAAAGCAGCAAGCTGTTCCAGCAGTTTTCCGTGGCAATGGAAGCGTCAGCTGAATCTCTCGCATCCCTCCAGAGACAGCTCACTTCTCTAGCTCAGGTAACTCTACAAAATAGGAGGGCCTTAGACCTACTCACTGCAGAAAAAGGAGGTACGTGCATGTTCCTTAAAGAGGAATGTTGTTTTTACATAAATGGATCTGGGCTAGTAGAAAGCCGGGTCCAGCAGCTACACAAACTAAGTCTAGAAATGAAGAAACAACAGTTTGCCTCAGCCGCCAATAGCTGGTGGAACTCCTCCATGCTTTCCCTCCTGGCTCCCTTCATCGGGCCACTCGTAACCCTCCTACTCTTATTAACCATAGGGCCTTGTATTGTTAACAAAATATTAACATTTGTCAGAGAAAGGTTTGACACTATTCAGCTTATGGCCCTCCGCACTCAGTACCAACCCCTTGACCCCCACGGTACAGAAGAAATAGAAATGACCCCCTAGGAATCCAAGATTGGACTCCTCAGTTTCCTGTGAGAGGGGGAAATGTGGGAGGAACAATACAGTTGGCTCCCGGAACTGAAGCCAGGACAAACCGGTTAGGAAAATCCCTGCCAGAGGTCATAAACATGTCAGAAGAGTAACTGAAATAGCTCGGATGGCGGGAGATGGCGGGAACCAATCAAGAACAGCCAACTCGCACTGTTAAAATATCAACCAATCCCAAGCTTGCGTCGTTCAAAAAGACCCCTATGACTCTGTACTTGTTTACTGCTGACTATAAAAGACAGTTCCTAACCCTCCTCAGGGCTCTCGCTCGACACTCGGTCGGGAGTCCAGGTTCGAACCTGCAATAAAGATCCTTGCCGCTTGGCTTTGACTGCAGTCTCTGGTGGACTTCTTTGGGGAATAAACGGACTGGGTACAACAGTGTTGAGCCTATGGGTGCACAGAAGTCAAGCATTGAGATTTGGGAACTTGTGACTAGAGTTCAGAAGATGTATGAAAATGCCTAGATGCCCAGGCAAAAGTTTGCTGCAGGAGCAGGGCCCTCATGGAAAATCTCTGCTAGGGCAATGTGAAAGGGAAATGTGGGGTTAAAACTCCCACCCAGAGTCCCTGCTGGGGCACTGCCTAACAGAGCTGTGAGAAGAGGGTCACTGTCCTCCAGAACCCAGAATCGTAGATTGACAGACAGCTTGCACTGTGCACCTGGAAAAGCTGCAGACACTCCATGCCAGTCCGTGAAAGCAGCCAGGAGGGAGGCTGCACTCTGCAAAGCCACAGGGGCAGAGCTGCCCAAGACCATGGGAACCCATCCCTTGCATCAGCATGACCTGGAGGTGAACCTGGCGTCAAAGGAGATCATTTGGGAGCCTTAAGATTTGACTTCCTCAATGGATTTCGGACTTGCATGGGCCCTGTAACCCCTTTGTTCTGGCCAATTTCTCCCATTTTGAAAGGCTGTATTTACCCAATACCTGTACTTCCATACCCACATTGTACCTAGGAAGTAACTATCTAGCTTTTGATTGTACAGGCTCATAAGTGGAAGGGATTTGCCTTGTTTCCGATGAGACTGTGTACTGTGGACTTTTCAGTTAACGCTGAAACCAGTTAAGACTTTGGGGTACTGTTGGGAAGGCATGATTGGAACTGAAATGTGAGGACACGAGATTTGGAGGGGCCAGGGACAGAATGATATGGTTTGGCTGTGTCCCCACTCAAGTCTCAACTTGAATTGTATCTCCCAGAATTCCCACGTGTTATGGGATGGACGTGAGTGGAGGTAATTGAATCATGGGGGCTGGTCTTTCCCGAGCTATTCGGGTGATAGTGAATAAGTCTCACAAGATCTGTTGGGTTTATCAGGGGATTCTGCTTTTGCTTCTTCCTCGTTTTTCTCTTGCCACTGCCATATAAGAAGTGCTTTTCACCTCCTGCCATGATTATGAGTCCTCCCCAGTCATGTGGAAATGTAAGTCCAATTAAACCTCTTTTTGTTCCCAGTTTTGGGTATGTTTTTACCAGCAGCATGAAAACAAACTAATACAACAGGAATTCTTTACTCACAGGGCATCATGAACATCTGTGCAAGTGGAGTGGCAGCGAAGATAGATATACACACTGTGCACACATTTTCTGCTCACAAACGTGCTCATCTCTCATTACACTTCACTTAGAAAGTACAAGTTCAAAGATAAATTAAGAATTTAAAAGTGGCAAAAAGAGAGTGCTAAACCAAGTACAAAGCAGTCTCACATGCAATACTCATCTTAAAAATTACCTATCCCCATTTTCAAAAGTCCTATACATACCTGTCCCTAATGTTTTCCTTCTGAGACACTACTAAGGCTCTATCAAGGTGGTGTTCTTCCTTATTGCAGTAAGATTAATAAACTCAGCTATACTTGATCAACAGGGCTTCCCTCACAGCTATCATGGGGGAATTTTGATGCCAGAGAGTTTAGAATCAAATTTATCACCTAACATTACAAAGCATTAAAAGATCTCATAGTATGCATTTTATCCACTAATCTCACCCATAATCCATTTCTTTCTTCAAATTTTCCACTGTCTTATTGCTACTACATTTTTATGTTAAATTGTCCTGCTTTATTATATACCTTTTTGATAAATCACTTTAAATCTTTTTAGAATAAGACAGACTATTAGTAAACTTAAAACTGTACAACTTATCACACATACTTATATGCAGATGTAAGGATTATACAATATCTCCTGTTATCAGACTCTGTTTCCTCCCATGAGGAAATGATGATTCCTCTTTGAAAGTGAGGCTAAAGGAATAGTCCTGGTACCATCATATAGTATCAGGTTTCTGTGTTGTGTGCTCTAACCTGGATTTGTTTCACTAATTATGAATAAGAATGTCTTTTTATTACTTCATTGTCTTTGTTGCTAATTTTTTACTGTATTCCTTTTGGTTTCTACCTATGAACATCCTCAAAATTTGGTATGCAAATATTGATTTCTTTTTTATTTTTCTGTTGTTTATTCTTTACTTCCCTTCTGCTTAAACCACTTGGTTTACACTTAACAGGTAATCAATATTAATAACCTGCTGTTCATTCTTTCATAATATTCCACATAATCACATTCAAAAACAAATGGAAACACACACTCATTATTTTCTTTTGGTTTTATTTCATAAAACAAGTAAACAAGCAATGCTCATTATATACTTTATTTGTATTTTGCTTTTCAATAACACATTATGAAAATTCTTTCTAAATTAGTTGATTGTAGATCTAGCCGACATTCTTTAGCAGGCACTGACATTGTTTCCTTTGTCCCCTATCCTCTTTATGATGAATAAGCTGACACTCTCTATAGGGTTAGGGAGAACTTGGAAAACTAGTTGCCTCATATAATAATAGATATATAATGATTAAAAAGTATAAAGTCACATTTTTATAGCATTAAATCGTAAATTTTTGAAGTAGTCCTCATGATACCCATCATTGGGCTGAATTGTGTTCCTATAAAATTCATATGCTGAGGCCTTAGCCACTAATGTGATAATTTTTGAAAGTAGGAGCTTTGGGGGAGATATGAGGTTTAGATGAGGTCATGAAGATGGAGACTTCCTGATGGAATCAGTGCTTTTATAAGAAGAGACATGAAAAATATCTCTCGATCTCTTTCTCTCTCTCTTTTCACCATGTGAGGGCACAGCAAGAAGATGAGCCCAGATCATGGTGGCGGGCGCCTGTCGTCCCAGCTACTCGGGAGGCTGAGGCAGGAGAATGGCCTGAACC
>NW_012103832.1:2245303-2249305 GCF_000951045.1 Mandrillus leucophaeus
GAGAAACCTTGGACAATACCTAGCTTTCCTAGGCAGAGGTCCCTGTGACCTTTGGCAGTGTACGTGTCCCTGGGTACTTGAGATTAAGAGAATGGTGATGACTTTTAACCAGCAAGCTGCCTTCAGGCACTTGTTTAACAAAGGCACATCCTGCACAGCCCAAAATCCATTAAACTTGGAGTCACCACAGCACATGTCTCTTGCAAGGACAAGGTTGGGGGTAGGGTCACAAATTTACAGCATCTCAAATACAGAACCAAATGGAGTCTCTTATGTCTACTTATTTCTATATAGACACAGTAACAGTCTGATCTCTCTTTCTTTTCCCCACAAATCCTGATTGATGTGTCTGAAGGAATTGCCCACTTGGCAGCATCCAGAAATCCGTTCAATGCTTCTGTTATAATCCCAACAATAGGACCAGAAGTCTAGATTCCCATTTTTCAGTTCTTTGGTCACACAGCTGATATAGTTTGCACACACATTTAGACACACACACACACACAGACACACACACACAAATTTTTCACAATATGTCTGGGGGACCAGGATGGCTGAATTTTAATGAGTCTTTTAGTCTTACACTTCTGACCCTGACAACAGCCTTAAGAATGGAGGATATTGGGCCCAGTGTGGTGGTTCATGCCTGTAATCTCAGCACTTTGGGAGGCTGACGTGGGCAGATGGCTTGAGCTCCCAAGTTCGATACCAGCCTGGGCAACATGGTGAAACCCCATCTCTACTAAAAATACAAAAAGTAGACAGGTGTGGTGGTGAGTGCCTGTAATCCCAGCTACTCTAGAGGATGAGACATGACAATCGCTTGAACTTGGGAGGTGGAAGTTGCAGTGAGCTGAGATCATGCCACTGCACTCCAGCCTGGGTAACTGAGTAAGACTCTGTCTCAAAGAAACAAACAAACAACAACAACAACAACAACAAAAAGAATGGAAATGGAGGATATCGGTCTTCATATCAAATTTTTTTCCTGACATATTGTTCTTAAGAGAATGTCATTTACTTTCTGGGGCTACACTACCTTTTATGTATATGCATAACCTATCCCATAAAACACAAAGAAAGTGAAGACATGAGGGACTTATATGCTTAACTAACACCAAATAACCTTCAGTATGGTAATGCAGCGATCAGAATTAATATTCCTAATGGGTGTAAAATGCAAATAAATAAATGCTTCTTTGAAGAGTGAGAAACTCATTTATGAGAAAGACATTTTCATCATTTGTAAAGTTAACAAAAGGCATATACGATCATAGTCAACATTAATATAAACACACATGTAATACTCAGAACAATACCATGATGTAGATACCATTATCATAACTATCATATTCAAAGCAAAAATCCAGATTAAAAGAATGAATAACTTGCCAAGGCTCCACAACTATAAAACTTCAGAATCAAAACTAGGCAGTGTGGTGCCAAGGCTTGAGCTCTTGACCACAGTTTAGTATCTCTTGTTACATCACTTTGGTTATGTTTAACTATAAACGTATGTGAAAGTGCACATGGTGATACAATAGGGTCATTAAGAACTGATACAAGAAATACTTTATTTGAAAATGCATCTCAGTTATCCAGTATAAGATATCATACTGACTGATGTTCAAAATATGATTCTGTCATTTAAGAAGGTTTATAGCATGTTCTGTTTAGTTTAGAAATAATTCAACTAACAATTTGTTACAATAAAAATTTCGCTACTATAATGTAAAGTTCTGTACTATGTAAAAATTGCAGCCTAAAACTTAAAATTGCTGTTTAATTTTATTGCAATAACATTATTCTCTTGGACTTTGTAAGTTTCCGGTCTCTGAAATACATTCCTTTATATTTTCAGACTCTGAAATATGTTCCTTTATGTGCACATTTTATTAGCAACTTCAATTTAGCTAAACCTTCGGTAAATATCCCAATGTCATTGATTGACATCATGGAAGGAATAGTGGCTAATAGTGTAAATCTGTAACAACTTTTTTCATGGTTACAGATTACAAAGTTGTATTGTGCTCTGAAACAGCCTTTCCATTCTGGTCACTGAACCATCCAATTAAGATTAATGATCAAAGCGTAGGCACCCCCAGGGAGCAATTTCACCAGTTAAATATCACTCTTTCATTTCCACCTTTTATCTTACAGTTGTTGGATGTTCAATCACAACTTTGATTGAAATGGTTATTTCATTTTCCACTGGCTTATAAATTATGAAAAAGAAATCAAAGTAAATTAAAGGTTGTATCAAAGAAAACTTAAATAGATTATTTCTCAATTTCATTTTTCCTTATTTTTAATTATAATAATATTTATTTAAGCTATTTTCTACTTTTTCAACTCAAGGAAGTAGATTTTTAAAAAGTTTTTCAGATGAAATACCCGGATTATTCTTCCTTAAATGTTTCAAATTAAAGACTGCAAAACTGCATTCTCCTTCTTTTCTCTGTCCTCCCTAACCTCTCTCAGAAAATTTCTAGACTGGCAAAACTCCAGCCCCATACTAACCATGATGGAAAATGACAACTTACTAACACATACTTTTTAAAGGAATTTGGCTTACTTTTCTTTCCCCTCCTGTGCTCTTTTCTTACGTAAGTTTTATCTGTTTCAGTGACCACTTACCTTCATTGTAAAGAGGTGGTTCTTTACAATGCATTAGAATGACTTGATAGTCTGCTAAAAATATAGACTGCTGAACCACAACCTCAGAGTTTTTTATTTTATAGATCAGGAATGGAAATTGAAATTTTTCATTTCTAACAAGTCCCCAAGTGATGCTGCCACTACTGGTCTGTGGACTGCACTTTATAAACCACTGTCTTAGAAGTTTATTTCATTTCTGTGCCCTGGAAATTCCACCAACAAACATGCTATCTTTACTCTTACAATGATTGGTATTTGAAAAAACATCCAACCAGAACATGATAGATATATTCTGTGTTTGGGTAGTTACTGTATACCATGATAGTTCATCTATGTCCAGGGAAGCCAGGGATTCCTGTAATTCAGGTAGAATCTGGGGATCCCTCTGTCCTCCAGCCTTCTGTGAGATTTAATCTAAAGAAGGCTGTTAGCAGAAGATAAGCTATTAACACATTTTCCAGCAAATAGAAATGCCTCAAATCAAAACTGTAGGCATAAAAGCATTTTTACAATTTCAAACTCATGTTCATTCATTTTTAATTAGAACTTCAGAAGATGACAACCTAAATCTGTAGCATATATCCTGTATGTTTAAGAAGAAAATATTTCACTACTCTGAATATTTTTCTAAAATCAGCAGATTTTTTTCCAACACTTTGCTAAGAGTTTATTTACAGATTTACTTGAAGCAATTATAGTAATTTTTTGAAGTGTTTGCTTCTTCTAAATGATCTTTCATAAATGATACATCAGGAAAATATTATTTAATAACTCTCCTACTACATACAGGCAAAGATTAAAAATTAGGAAAAAATATAAACTCATAAATGTATATAAAGTTGCTCACTTTTTAATCAATGTGCGTAACGTTTCTGTTGTTTTGACATAGACACTAAATACAAACTTTTAAGAAATCGTGAGAGTATTTATTTAAAACAATGGGTTTCAGTAAAACTGAATTCACAAGTGTGTTTACAAGTTTGCCATTTTCAGTATTCAGTCTGTTTTCCTATTAGGACATGATTTTTACATACCCAGATGAATTCTTTCAAAAATCACTAAGAGTAACAGAATTTTATTATTATAGTGGAAACATATAACTTTCCTATTTTTGGCCATTGCTGCTTCTGTTCTTTATATACACGTAGCTAATGGAGAAATGTAAGACAAACAATAATAAAGTGAAGCCTAAAGGTAGTTGTAATAATAATAATATATAAAAATATATATAAATATGTTTATAAATATATAAATATAGTCCTCAGCCTCCCGAGTAGCTGGGACTACAGGCGCCTGCCACCATGCCCAGCTAATTTTTTGTATTTTTAGTAGAGATAGGGTTTC
>NW_012103832.1:2250305-2251728 GCF_000951045.1 Mandrillus leucophaeus
AATCATGCTGGTACCCTGATTTCAGACTTTGCCAGCCACAAGGACTGTGAGAAATAAATGTCTATTGTTTAAGCCACCGAGTCTATGGTATGACAAATTACAATAGTTTGAACTGCTTAATATATACCATGTCAAAAATATTAAAGTGAACTAGGAAAGATGGGTGCACATTGCTAAGAGGTTACCATTGGTTCATTATTTTAGGTGTTAAGGTTAGGAATACCATACATAGCTATCTGCACCAAAATCTGAAGGAATCCGTAACCATGGGGTACATTATAACTCACTCAATCCTTGAAGGGGTGGCCTACCCCTCCACAGCTGTGGGCATTTCTCGTTAGGTGGAACGAGAGACTTGAGAAAAGAAAGGAGACACAGAGACAAAGTATAGAGAAAGAAAAAGTGGGCCCAGGGGACCGGCGCTCAGTATACAGAGGACCCACAACGGCACCGGCCTCAGAGTTCCCTAGTATTTACTGATAATTATCTTTACCATCTTAAAGATAAGGGAGTGGCAGGATAATGGGATCATTGTAGGGAGAAAATCAGCAGTAAGACATATGAATAAAGATCTCTGTGACATGAATAAGTTTAAAGGAAAATGCTGTGCCTTGATATACATACGGAAACATCTCCATAAACCTTTTAGCAGCATTGCGCCAGGAAGTCCCACCTTTTGCCTTTTCTCCTATCTCAGTAAACAGAGCATACAATCGGGTTTTACACCGAAATGTTCCATTGCCCAGGGATGGGCAGGAGACAGATGCTTTTCTCTATCTCAACTGCCAACAACCGCCAAAAGGCCCTCTTTCCTCTTGTACCAGTCCTCCTCAGAACAGACCCTTCACGGGTGTCGGGCTGGGGGATGATCAGGTCTTTCCCTTCCCACGAGGCCATATTTCAGACTATCACATGGGGAGAAACCTTGGACAATACCTAGCTTTCCTAGGCAGAGGTCCCTGTGACCTTTGGCAGTGTACGTGTCCCTGGGTACTTGAGATTAAGAGAATGGTGATGACTTTTAACCAGCAAGCTGCCTTCAGGCACTTGTTTAACAAAGGCACATCCTGCACAGCCCAAAATCCATTAAACTTGGAGTCACCACAGCACATGTCTCTTGCAAGGACAAGGTTGGGGGTAGGGTCACAAATTTACAGCATCTCAAATACAGAACCAAATGGAGTCTCTTATGTCTACTTATTTCTATATAGACACAGTAACAGTCTGATCTCTCTTTCTTTTCCCCACAAATCCTGATTGATGTGTCTGAAGGAATTGCCCACTTGGCAGCATCCAGAAATCCGTTCAATGCTTCTGTTATAATCCCAACAATAGGACCAGAAGTCTAGATTCCCATTTTTCAGTTCTTTGGTCACACAGCTGATATAGTTTGCACACACATTTAGACACACACACACACACA
>NW_012103832.1:2251778-2254129 GCF_000951045.1 Mandrillus leucophaeus
GGAGTTTCTTCCACCCCATCATCCCTAAAGTCACCAAGACCAACCTGTCCTCCTCAGTCTCCTCCTCAGTCTACTTAATGTAAAGATGACAAAGATGACCTTTATGATGGTCCACTTTCACTTATTAAATATGAAATGCATTTTCTCTTTTTAATACTTTTCTTAATAGCATTCTTTTCTCTTCGTTTATTGTAAAAATATTGTATATAATGCACATAGCATACAAAATATATGTTAATTATGTTATTAGTAAGACTTCCTGTCAATATTATGCTACTATGGTTAAGTTTTGAGGGAGTCAAAAGTTATATACAGATTTTCGATTGCACAGGGGTCAGTGTCTCTAAAACCCGCATTGTCGAAGGATCAACTGTATTCTATTATGTTAATAACCTGGGCCACTTCACTTGAAAAATAATAAAATAAAAAAAGAAATAAGAAAAGTACAACTGTTTTAAATTTATGTTTAAGCAAGACAAAAATATGCTAATTTAGGTTTTTTATTATTCTCAGTCACTAAGTAAAGGATATTTGATGAATTTTGGAATTATTGTGTATATACTTATATTCAGACAAAAATTTTTTAATTAACTTTCCAAAATTTCTGGCTTTGTGAAAGCATTACAACTGATACTGCAGAACTTCAACATCTCTTCGACAGTGTAGTCTCAGGAATTTTGAATGGAGGACAGAAAACATAGTGCAATTGAATGTCCTCCAGCTTTGAATTAACCTTGATCAGGTATGTATGAGTATTTCATCAACTGCTCTTAACAGGCTTGCCATTTGAGAAGTGAGAGTAAAAAAAAAAAAAAAGCTGCTTTAAAGCAGCATTAAAGCATTTCAAAGCTGCTGTAAAGATAAAGTCAACTAACATATATAAAGCAGAGAAGTAGAGGAGAGGAAAGTCAGTCAGTGGTTCATAGATGTGCACGGAGGGTCTCCTAATATGCCTGGATATTTGGGTGGATCACAACATCCAGCAGTGTGGCCTTAAATTTTATAGATTCAAAATTTTATCAGTTTAGCCAAAAATTATTTGACTTTAGGGAATCTATGAGTGATTGAAACGCAAAGGTAGACATTTTTAAAATAAACAAAAAATAATGTATTTATTTACCACTATATATTGACTCAATGTCTGTTCCATTAATCTAGGCTTATCAACAAAAATATAATATTAAGCCAGGTATTCTACTCATTAAGGTATACAGAAAGACAATATTCTCATCTCTATTTCCTATTTCACCTCAGAGATCACACTTGTCTGATCTTGTATCTTTCCACTCATTTTTGTGAATACAAATGTTCACTCTCTCTTTAAAAATGTCTAACATTCCATTCTACCCTCATAGTTTTACTGTTATATTTGGGTTATTTCTTGGCATTTAAAATACTGGCTTTTTTAAAACAACATTTTATACTTCTCCTTTTCTCCTCAAAATGGTGAACATCATAAATTGTAAGCAAGTTTTCTCCTTCTAAAGACACTGAGAAAATTTTGGTGAGGGCTACACATCAGGGGGTGACCATATCTGCTGGATGGTAAAATATTAAGATAATAGTCCAATTACTAATAACGCTGGACAGTGCTGGGAAAGACAAAGGATAAAAGTTCAACAGAAGCAGAGTTGAAAGGTATGAATAAATGGCTGCATCAAACTTCAAGGCACACGTAGAAATAATGGCTACTAAATCCCAGATTAGGTTACTCAATGGTGTCAGTTCATTAGGAAAAATGTGTTTACATACAGTCTGTATATTAATATATCTGTATACGTTATTTTCATTAAGTCAAATTATGTATTTTAGTATGTATCATTGGTAACATTGTCTCACATTACAGACAGGCTTCATAATTCTAGAAAAAAAGAATATAGAATGGCCATCTTGAAATTATCTGGAATGATTCATAAAAGTTAAAATTATGTAAAATATGTATCTATAAGCCAGGGTCTACACCTGGCTTATAGTAATTGGTACAATTATCAATCTTTTTTTCTTTCCCTCTCATTATTTTGATTGCTTTGAAAAACTTATAGTGTTCAATTACATATTGTCATGGCTTCACATAATAGCTAAATAATAGGTAATTAATTAAGAGGTAAGAGATTAATGACATATAAAATAATTATAGAATTATTAATAATAAAACACATGAATTAACAGACAATTCTCAAAAACCCTTCTGATAAACATTTTCTGACTGTTCAATTGACATTGAAAATTGAACATAGAAAAGAGCCACCACTTTTTCTAAATATAGTATGGGAGTAGGTTTTTAACAGGAAGATATTTAGGGATTCAAGACATTTCACAATAATAAACACAAATCGTGTCAGTGAAGGAGA
>NW_012103832.1:2254179-2260859 GCF_000951045.1 Mandrillus leucophaeus
CATTTTTGTGAATACAAATGTTCACTCTCTCTTTAAAAATGTCTAACATTCCATTCTACCCTCATAGTTTTACTGTTATATTTGGGTTATTTCTTGGCATTTAAAATACTGGCTTTTTTAAAACAACATTTTATACTTCTCCTTTTCTCCTCAAAATGGTGAACATCATAAATTGTAAGCAGGTTTTCTCCTTCTAAAGAGACTGAGAAAATTTTGGTGAGGGCTATACAGCAGGGGGTGACCATATCTGCTGGATGGTAAAATATTAAGATAATAGTCCAATTACTAATAACGTTGGACAGTGCTGGGAAAGAGAAAGGATAAAAGTTCAACAGAAGCAGAGTTGAAAGTTATGAATAAATGGCTGCATCAAACTTCAAGGCATACGTAGAAATAATGGCTACTAAATCCCAGATTAGGTTACTCAATGGTGTCAGTTCATTAGGAAAAATGTGTTTACATACAGTCTATATATTAATATATCTGTATGCGTTATTTTCATTAAGTCAAATTATGTATTTTAGTATGTATCATTGGTAACATTGTCTCACATTACAGACAGGCTTCATAATTCTAGAAAAGAAGAACATAGAATGGCCATCTTGAAATTATCTGGAATGATTCATAAAAGTTAAAATTATGTAAAATATGTATCTATAAGCCAGGGTCTACACCTGGCTTATAGTAATTGGTACAATTATCAATCTTTTTTTCTTTCCCTCTCATTATTTTGATTGCTTTGAAAAACTTATAGTGTTCAATTACATATTGTCATGGCTTCACATAATAGCTAAATAATAGGTAATTAATTAAGAGGTAAGAGATTAATGACATATAAAATAATTATAGAATTATTAATAATAAAACACATGAATTAACAGACAATTCTCAAAAACCCTTCTGATAAACATTTTCTGACTGTTCAATTGACATTGAAAATTGAACATAGAAAAGAGCCACCACTTTTTCTAAATATAGTATGGGAGTAGGTTTTTAACAGGAAGATATTTAGGGATTCAAGACATTTCACAATAATAAACACAAATCGTGTCAGTGAAGGAGATAACAAGGGAATTCTATAGGACTGTTATTCCAGAGGTTGTTTGCAACAATTTCTTGGCTACATTTTACTTGATTTATTGGCGATAATAGTTTTTATGAAAGCGTAAGTTAGAAGGTCTGTGTGATTATCTGGCATGGATGTTGACATTGAATAAACTCAAATCACAAAACACACCAGGTAGTTAGCATATCTTATTTAAGAAATTACTTTTCCATAGGTCATGCCTTAGTATAGAATTCCATATTGAATGTTTGGGATCTTTTTAATGTAATTTATTGGTACTAATAAATTCTATTTCTAAATTTCCTAAGGATGCAACTATATAGGTCTTTGTTGTCTGGGATGAGGTTCCTACATACACAGGCCAGAGACTGCATCATTTGAACTTCCCACTGGCCCCAAAGGAAGGTGATCAAAAATCAGGAGTGAATTTTAACAAAAACTCAGACACTGTTTTTGATGTTTGAATAAGGACAACTTTCAAGGGTCACTGACCTTCTTTTCCCACTTAAAAAAAATTCCCTCCAACCTTTAATTGCTTTAAAATTGTACCTAGGATTTGAAAATGCTTATATACATGTGTAGTTTTTTGTTTATAAAAGAGGTTCCATTCTTATTTTTATTGCAGTTAAAGTAGATAACCAGAGAGCTACCTTTTAAATAATTTTTAAAGTGTGCAGTACACTATTGTTAACTATATGCAGAAAGTTGTACAGCAGGTCTCCAGAACTTTTTCATCTTGGATAACTGAAACTGTATCCACTGAAAAGCAGCTCCCCATCTTCCCAGTGGGAATTGGGAACAATTAATGTTGTCAGATCATATGATAATTCTCTTTATAATTTTTTGAGGAACCTACACACTGTGTTCTCTACCTTTTTTCATAGCAGCTGCATCATTTTAAATTCCTACCAACAGTGTTCAAGGGTTCCAGTTTTCTCCCCATCCTTACAAATGCCTGCTATTTTCTTTTTGTTGTTGTTCTTGTTTTTAATAATGCATCCTAACAGGTATGAGGTAGCACCTCACTGTGGGATTGATTTACATTTCCTTGATCATTAATGACGATGAGCCATGTATATGTCTTCTTTGGAGAAATGTTAATTCAAGTCATTTGCCCAGTTTTTAATCAGTCAATATTATTTGCTTTTCACTGTTGCTTATATATTTTGGAGATTAATTCTTTATTAGATGCATGCTTTGCAAATATTTTCATTCATACTGTAGGTTGTCTTTTCACTCTGTTGATTCTTTCCTTTGCTGTGCAGAAGGTTTTTTAGTTTGACGTCCCACTTGTCTATTTTTGTTTTTGTTGCTTGTATTTTGGTGTCATAACAAAAAAAAATCATCTCCAAGATCAATGTCCAGAAGGTTTTCTCTTGTGTTTTTTCTTAGGAGTTTTATAGTTTCAGGTCTTAAGTCTTTAATCCATTTCGAGTGATTTATTGTGTATGTTGTAAGACATAGATCTAGTTTTATTCTTTTGCATGTACATATCCAGTTTTCCCAGCACCATTAGTTAAAGTGACTATCTTTGCCCCGCTATGTGTTCTTGGCACTCTTGTCAAAGATCAGTTGACTGTAGATGTGTGGATTTCTGAGATCTCTGTTTTATTAATCTGTGTGTCTGTATTTTTATGCCAGTGTCATACTCTTATGATTACTGTAGCTTTGCAATATATTTTGAAATCAGAAAGTGTGAGACCTCCAGCTTTGTTCTTCTTCCTCAAGTTTGTTTTGGCAATTGAGAGTTCTTTGTGGTTCTGTATAAATTTTATAATTTTTTTTATTTATGTAAAAAAATGCCACTGAGATTTTAATATAGATTTCATTGGATCTATAAATTGCTTTATGTACTATGGGCCCCATTTAGCATTCCTCGTAAGGCATGTCTAGTGGTGATACATTTCCTTAGCTTTGTTTTTCTAGTAAAGTCCTTACTTTTCTTTCATTTTTAAGGGATAGTTTTCCTGAGTAGTATTCTTGACCAGAGGGCAGGTTTTTGTTTTGTTTTGTTTTTTTCCAGCACTTTGAATAAATCATACCATTCTCTTCTGGCCTGCAAGATTTCTGCCGAGACACTACTGATAGACATCTACTGATAAGGTTATGGAGGTCCCTTTCATATAATATGTTGTTTTTCTCTTGTTGCTTTCAAAAGTCTCTCTCTGTCTTAGACTTTTGACAGTTTCCTTATGACCTGTCTTCGTGTGTATATTCTTGGATTCTTACTTGTTGACATCCAGTGGGGTTCTTAAATCTGTACGTTCATTTACTTCCCCAGATTTGGCAAGTTTTAGCCCATTATTTCTTTAAACTTCCCACACCTTTCTCTCTCTCTCCTGGAATTTTCGTAATGTGCATATTAGTGCACTTGATAGTATCTGATAAGTCTCTTAGGCCTTCTTCACTCCTTTTGATTCTTTTTTCCTTTCCCCTTTGACCGGATACTTTAAATCACCCATATTTGAGTTTGACAATTCCTTTTTCTGCTTGTATAAGTCTGTTGTAGAGCTTCTCTATTAAAGCTTTGACTTCAGTTATTGTATTCTTCAGCTCCAAATTTCTGTTTGGCTACTTTTAAATTTTCTATCTCTTTTTGATATTCACATTTTGTACTGGCATCATTTCTTGAGGTCATAGAGCATATTTATCACAGGTGTTTTGATTCTTTGTCAGGTAACACATACATCTCTGTTTCTTTAGAATCTTTTTCTGGAGATTTATTTTATTCCCCTTCTAGGGTCAGGTTTTTCTATTTCTTTGTGTAGTTCATAACTTTGTGTTGGGATCTACACAAATGAAAAAGAGCCACCTCTCCTATTCTTTATGAACTGACTTTGTATAGGGAAAGACTCTCAGCAATCAGCCCAGTCAGAGATTCTGAGGGCCTCTGAGAATTTTAGGGGGAAATAGAACTTCTCTGGGGCCTGTGCATTCAATTTCTCAATTGGAGATGTTTGTAGGCCGTGCATTGCGACTCACTACTGTAATCTCAACACTTTGCAAGACTGAAGCAGGAGGATTTCTTGAGGCCAAAAGTTCAAGACCAGTCTGAGCAACATAGCAAGACTCCATCTCTACAAAAAATAAAAAATCAGTTGGGTGTGGTGGCACAAACATGTAGTTCTGGCTACTCAGGAACCTGAGTACAGAGGATTACCTGAGCCCAGGAGTCAAGGCTGCAGTGAGCTATGAGCACACCACTACACTCCAGCCTGGGCAACAGGGCAAACCCTTGTCTCAAAAAAAAAAAAAAAAAATTAGTTTTTTTTTCAGGAGCTTATAATCTCTTGCTCCTCTGAAGTCTCTCTGTGCAAGTTTCCTGGTTCTACACCAGCAAGTCTCCTTCTTTCTGTAGTTCCCAGTGGCATCTATGCATTCAGAGTGTGTCAGCTCCCTCTAATGCCCTGAGTAAAGTGAGACAGATGCCAGTTGCTCAAGTAGTTCTCCAAAAAAAACTAGAACACTGGATCCACATTTCCCTTCTCCTCCTCCTTTCTGAGGTAGAAGGCTGGAGTTGTGCTCTTTCTCCTGAGTGCACTGAGTTGTGCCAGCCGTAGCAAGCTCTTCTCCCAATTCTTCTTTGTTCTCTGTTGTCTCAAGCCATCCAAGACATACTGGTTCCATTAATGCCCCAAATGAAGCAAAACAGAAATCATTTCTTGGGCAGCCCTCTGAAAAGCTAAAACACTGGATGCATGCATTCCTCTTCTTTTTCCTTGTTCCCCAAGGGAGAAGGATTGAGCTGGAGTGTTCTCTCTAGAGACTGAGTTGTGTGGGCTTGGGGAAAAGGGCTGTGTATGTAAAATGAAATTAATCTTTTTGCTCATTGAAATGTTGCTGTTCTCAGCTGTATTTTCCCCTGTGGCACTGCAACTTCTAAACTGCGTTTCAGAAATCTCATAATGGTATTTTGGTCCACATAGCATTGTTAAATTGATATTTTTGTAGGCAGTCAAGGCCCGGGATTTTCTGTTCTGCCATCTTACTGTGATCCACAGCACACTGTACACAGTACTACTTGAACTTTTGATAATTGCTTCTTTGCCTTACACACTAGATTACAAGTTCCTCAAATGAATAAATAAAACAGTGAAGTGAATTGGAATGTATTGCTGCTGTTTTCAGTATTGGTGGAGTACTTTGAATAATGCAATCTCTTATTTTGTTTGTTGTGGTAATTTAGGGGAGACGTGATTAGGTAGAGTTTACAGTCATTATATGGAAATACAGAGCTATTTTGGGAATAGCAATTAATTCCAGTGATATTCATTCCTATTTCAAACTACAGAGATTCTCTGAATTCTATAGGGCAATTTATTTATGGCTATACCTAACTTGCAGTTTTTCTGTTTGATGTTCTTTAATCTGTAGATGCCAGTAATGGTTTTCCCAAAATTAAAGTAGTTTTTCTTTCTTTCTCTATTTGCGTAGATTTCCATTGCTGAGGGTCAGGAACAACCCTATTTTAATTAATTTGTATCATCCTTGAAGGGATAAAATTGTACCTTTTTCTGCAGACCAGCCTTATTAGAATAAAGTTTTCTTTTGTTATAATTTTCTGAGTTTCTATAAAAATGAGATCTTTTCTTAGAAATAGCTCTGGGTCTATGATGGAATGATGACAGTGAAAAATAATTGTCTACCTCAAGCTTGTGCTTGTTTATAAGAAAGGAAAAATACATATTTGAAAGGGTGTATACATAGTCTTTTTTGTATGTAAAACAGTTATTAGATCAGTTTTAAGGTATTTTTCAAGCCTTATGAATCAGTGAATATTTTAATGCTGTTAATATAGAGAGGTACAAATTAAAAGAATGTCTTACCTTTCCGTGTCGTTCTATAGGTTTTCTGTGGTAGTTATCATTAATGCATAAGAAATACGTTTATAAGGGAATCATTTCTTTACAAAAACCACAAATTAGAAGCAGCGAGTTACTGGGCATTATTTTTCCATGTTCCAACGTTACCATTAGTGATAAGCATGTTTTCCTGAAAATTGTTTACCTCTGGTAAGTTCTAAATACACAGATTAATCACTCAATCTGAACTTAAATTTCTTATAGGTGGGAGATTTGGGAAAGGCTTCAAATCCTGATTATTAAAGTTTATTTTTATAGTCTTGTGTTAAAACAATTACATCACACAAATAATCATTTAAGAAAAGATAAATTGTGAAAATATTCTCAGAGATCAGATAACAGTAATAACTACATTTTTCTGCCTGTTTCTGACAAAGAAATAACCCAGAACGCACCCAGACCACTCAATTATAATTTTATTCAGACTCACCTTAAGGATTCAAAGTAGCATTATGATTATTGCTCAACATTCACTGAACTATGTGAAAAGTACTCAGTGGGTGAGAGGAATACAGTGGTGAGCAAGATATATAGTTTATGTCTTCAGGAAACTTAAAAATCTGGATGAGAATTCTAGTAAATAACAGGTGAATACAAAGCAACATATTAAATCCTGGTGATTATTGTAGTGCCTCCATGAGCATGTAGTGGGGCACTAAATTCAGTCGGATATCAACAGAGAAGGTGTTTTATTGGCATTGAAGTGCTCGTTGTGACTCTTAGAACAAGGATGAGTTAGCCAGGTGAAGACA
>NW_012103832.1:2260909-2263367 GCF_000951045.1 Mandrillus leucophaeus
GTTTACAGTCATTATATGGAAATACAGAGCTATTTTGGGAATAGCAATTAATTCCAGTGATATTCATTCCTATTTCAAACTACAGAGATTCTCTGAATTCTATAGGGCAATTTATTTATGGCTATACCTAACTTGCAGTTTTTCTGTTTGATGTTCTTTAATCTGTAGATGCCAGTAATGGTTTTCCCAAAATTAAAGTAGTTTTTCTTTCTTTCTCTATTTGCGTAGATTTCCATTGCTGAGGGTCAGGAACAACCCTATTTTAATTAATTTGTATCATCCTTGAAGGGATAAAATTGTACCTTTTTCTGCAGACCAGCCTTATTAGAATAAAGTTTTCTTTTGTTATAATTTTCTGAGTTTCTATAAAAATGAGATCTTTTCTTAGAAATAGCTCTGGGTCTATGATGGAATGATGACAGTGAAAAATAATTGTCTACCTCAAGCTTGTGCTTGTTTATAAGAAAGGAAAAATACATATTTGAAAGGGTGTATACATAGTCTTTTTTGTATGTAAAACAGTTATTAGATCAGTTTTAAGGTATTTTTCAAGCCTTATGAATCAGTGAATATTTTAATGCTGTTAATATAGAGAGGTACAAATTAAAAGAATGTCTTACCTTTCCGTGTCGTTCTATAGGTTTTCTGTGGTAGTTATCATTAATGCATAAGAAATACGTTTATAAGGGAATCATTTCTTTACAAAAACCACAAATTAGAAGCAGCGAGTTACTGGGCATTATTTTTCCATGTTCCAACGTTACCATTAGTGATAAGCATGTTTTCCTGAAAATTGTTTACCTCTGGTAAGTTCTAAATACACAGATTAATCACTCAATCTGAACTTAAATTTCTTATAGGTGGGAGATTTGGGAAAGGCTTCAAATCCTGATTATTAAAGTTTATTTTTATAGTCTTGTGTTAAAACAATTACATCACACAAATAATCATTTAAGAAAAGATAAATTGTGAAAATATTCTCAGAGATCAGATAACAGTAATAACTACATTTTTCTGCCTGTTTCTGACAAAGAAATAACCCAGAACGCACCCAGACCACTCAATTATAATTTTATTCAGACTCACCTTAAGGATTCAAAGTAGCATTATGATTATTGCTCAACATTCACTGAACTATGTGAAAAATACTCAGTGGGTGAGAGGAATACAGTGGTGAGCAAGATATATAGTTTATGTCTTCAGGAAACTTAAAAATCTGGATGAGAATTCTAGTAAATAACAGGTGAATACAAAGCAACATATTAAATCCTGGTGATTATTGTAGTGTCTCCATGAGCATGTAGTGGGGCACTAAATTCAGTCGGATATCAACAGAGAAGGTGTTTTATTGGCATTGAAGTGCTCGTTGTGACTCTTAGAACAAGGATGAGTTAGCCAGGTGAAGACAAGAACTAAGGTTCAAGAATATTTTGATGCAGAAACATTATATACAAAGCCATAGATGTAAGAGAGGGTGTGAAGCCATAGATGCGGGGGTCTGTCCCTCGCAGACCCTGACCCAACTGACACACAGATATTCTGCTTTGTCAGTCCAGCTAAGTGTCCATGCCACTTACAGACACCAAGGAAGGTTCTATACAGAGTTTGCAGCCATGGCCTCTACTTGCCAGTGAGACTCACATTTATTCAGTAAAGATTAATTGACAAAGGTCATCAGTAAATACACCTGTGGGTAATTAACCTGGTTGCTCCCATCCCGGAGAGAGCCATCATGTACCCGCAGGTGATCAAAGGTTGGTTTTTAAGACCACATGAGTAAACAAGCTAGTTAGATAAACTACTCTTCCTTCCTTTGTACCCACTTTAAGCTATTTACTCAAAGTAAGGATTAGGTTGCCTTCAGTCATAACCTTATCCTGAGACTTTTCCAAAAACCTTCAGGCTTTCCAAGAATGTTTGTGGCTATTCTCTATAACTAAAATTTTCCCTACCTGCCTGACTGAATCCCCATACATAGATATAAGAGAAGGTGTGGTGATTTCTGGAAATGTAAGTTAATTCTACTGAAAAAGAATGTGAAGTTGATAATAAATGAAATGGCATTGAGGAACTAAGGAGAGATTTGTATTTCATTTTAAGGGCAACTACAAGATTAAAAGATGATATAATTTATTTGAGCTTTCAAAAATATTACATTGACTTCCATATGAGAATATGAAATTGAAAATATTAAAACCAAATGTAAAGAGTTTTTCTTGACTAAATCCAGGAGAAGAAAATAATGAAGCTATAAAAATTGAGACAACTAGTAAAATTTGAATATGAACTGTGTACTAGATGACAATAGTCTATCAGTGATAAATTTTCATAACATAATAATTGTATTGTCGTTGTATAAGAGAATGCTCTAGCTCTTAAATACAAATGATGAACTACTTAGGGAAGAAGTGTCATTAAGTCTGCAACTAAATTCTAAATAATTCAGGAGAGAGAGAGA
>NW_012103832.1:2264457-2269916 GCF_000951045.1 Mandrillus leucophaeus
CCAGGATGGTCTCCATCTCCTGACCTTGTGATCTGCCCGTCTCAGCCTCCCAAAGTGCTGGGATTACAGGCCTGAGCCACCGCTCCCGGCAAGAAAATTTGATGTGTATCTCCAAACTTGATATAAAGGTGTGTTCAAAGTACCAACAAATTTAGTGTATGGATTTTGTTAATATGCTCTTCACTATATATTTGAACAAGAAATTAATCCATTAATAAGCTAAAACATGTCCCTTATTACTAGTAAAAAAGATGTTACACGTGCCATCCCAGACTCAAAATTGCAACTGCTAACCTTTTGTGTATATGCATGCCAAGCATGTCCAAAGTACTCATCATCTGAAACAATTTTTATAAAATCTACAAGTTTAAACCAAGGTGCTGCCAATGGGGAAAATAATAACACTCACTCACAATTCATTTTCTACTTGCCAGATGTTCTTCTAAGAGCTTTACTTAAATAAATTAACTTAATACTCACCACTAACCTATGATATTGATACCATTATTATGATCATTATTTTATAGAGAATTAAATTGAGTGTAGAGAGTTTAATGTCATATAGTAAGTGTTGAAGTCTGACTACAAACCCAGAAAATCTAGCTGCAGATAGACATTAGAAAGAAGCAGGTGGATTTGAGAGAGATTCAGGGGTCATAGGGAAAAATCTTGACAATTACATTTCCGAAAATTGTTCCACATATATATTACATTTTAAATGTATCTAAAATGAGACTGCTATTGCTGAACTGCATAGTAATAAGAATCAATACAATAATAATACTCCACAGTGATAGTCCCAATTGTTAAAGATATTCATATGACTTAATAACTGATTTGATGTCTCTTTGATATATTCAATATGCTTTGTTCTTATAAGCAAAAGATTCTGTGATGGGTGACCCTTTAATCCCTAACATTACATCAGAAACATACATGTCCCCTATCCTGTGCTTACTTGTCTTGAGCCAGTCAACTTGTTCACTTACTGCTGTAATCCTTTAATGTCAGATCTCGGATCCCTAGCATCTCTTCACAGAGCTTTATTTTATTGAAAATTCAGACTTTTTAAATATAGGTTTACATATTAATCTTTCTGAGTAGTTTATCATGTTGGATTTTGTCTTTAGATGTGCATAGCATACGGCTATTTGCCACTCTTGAATTTTGGGGACATCAAATTTCTATGTTTTATTTTATTATTATTATCATTATTATTTATTTTTTGAGATGGAGCTTGCTTTCTTGCCCAGGCTGGAATGCAATGGCATGATCTTGGCTCACTGCAAACTCTGCCTCCTGGGTGCAAGCGATTCCCCTGCCTCAGTCTCCCGAGTAACTGGGATTACAGGTGCCCAACACCACACGTGGCTAATTTTTGTATTTTTAGTAGAGACGGGGTTTCACCATGCTCATCAGGCTGATCTCGAACTCCTGACCTCAGGTGATCTGCCCACCTCAGCCTCCCAAAGTGCTGGGATTACAGGCGTGAGTGACCGTGCCTGGCCAAAATTTCTGTTTTAAATATGAATCTATCAATGTCTGTGTTTTATATGTGAGTAATCCATAAAAGAATGAAAATGAATACTGCTACATTTGTGGAATACTTCTTTTATTTCAGCATCTTTTATTTCTTTTATCTCAGCATCCTCATCATTTTTATTGATCTTTATATTGTACTTAAAAGTATGCAAATCTTAATGTTTTATAAAGTTTATAACACATAATTAAGCTCAACTTAACTAGCATTATGATATTTTAAACTTATCTCCATTTTTAAACTTTTATCACAAATAATCAGAAGAATCTCATAATTCAATGTAATAGTTATAGCTTATAAACTAAAAAATAAAAACATAATATTGCTATAATGATTATCATTTTTATATCAAAAAGGGCAAGATATCCAGCTATGAACATTATGTGTGCATTCTGTGCCACGGCAAAGCATAACATAAAATATAAGAACACCAAAAAATAAGCACAGTACACTAGAGAAGAACCTACAAGATTTATCCAAATTTAACGTGTGGAATCAGGGAGAGCACTCCAGAAGAAGTGATAAATATAACTTGAGACCCAAAGCAGCTAGGCTTTGGACCAAGGATCCAAGAATAGACAGCATTATTCCATTTGAGTTTTCAAAGAATTGTAAAGAAATAGCATATTCGGTGTCTGTAGAATAGGAAATAACACCTTCTAATTTAATTGTTAAACTCTTCAACTTATTTAATTTGAATATATGTACAGGTTAGTTCTAAATATTTTAATTGCTAAAAAAAACCTAAGATGAAAAAAGAAAAATTTATGCAAATACTTGCATGTAGTGTCCTAGCAAAAAATAAACATTCATTCATACTAAGCAAGTAGTTTATAACATAGGTTATTTACTTTGTCCAATTGAAACTAGATCAGAGTTTGTTTTCATAAATTCTCTGTACAACGAGTTGTCAGCAATTCTACAGAAACTACAGAAAGGAAAAATTCACTGATTCGGAGTTCCCCTTATCAAAAATTTTTATATTCCCCTTTTATAGTAATAGTGAGCTAATACATAAGAAGCCATAACTGTATAAATACATATAAGTACTTATTATAAATAGAACATAGAAAATTTTAATTTATAGACCGTCACTTCTTCAGGAAAATAATATTTCCAGGGAATCAGAAGTAATCAATGTTTTCTAAAAAGGGACCTTTATTCCTTTAATTCTGTTGTTAATGGTAATAATCATGAAGGCCAGATGAATTATTACTACTTTTCACAGCCCCTGCACCAGTATGCCACCTAATACAGAAAAAATGGAATGAATTCATCAATTATATTAATTCAAAATAAGTTTCCAATGATGCGTTTTTGAAAGGGGTACTAGATTTGCAAACTTACTAATTTTAAAAGGATATCAAAAGAAGCAACATTTAGAAAATACTATGTAAATTTAAATTCTGTAAGCTGATAGTGCATTTTTCATTCTGGTACAGTAATTCCTCTGTCTTTTAATTGTTTCTACATTTTTGTTTAAGCAACACTAATTTTTTATATATTGTTACATTAGATTCATACTATAAATTTGTATGCACATACACATACGTGTGTAACAGTGTAATAATAATACATTCTTCAGCAAATCAAACATCTAAAGATTGCTTTAACAAAACAATTTTATTTCAAATAATTTTTAGTTACAATAAGCATCCTATAGAAATACTCCCTTCTCACTACTGCACGTACTAGTCTTAATTAAAAAAGAAAAAGAAGCATATGTTATAACTAGGTACCTTAAGACTGGACATGTTTTCTAAACTCCTTTTCCTTGAATTCAATTATCCTTATTTTTTAGTCACACTTTTATAAAAATATTCTTTCTTAAAGATGAACCTGATGAGAAACAAATAAGAACAGAATGTCAAAAAAGAACATAGTTAAAATAAGGAAAATAACAGAAATGCTAAAGAATAAAACCATACAAAAAATGTAAGCATATCCTTATTTTTACTACCAACACTTCCACAAAGGATAAATCTTTTCTGAATATGTATACTTTGAAGCTAGGCGGAATGTATCTAGTGATCTTGAGATGACTGAAACCCACTCACTTGCAATTTTATGATTTGGTGAAAGGCACATTCTTTCTGAATTTTCAAAAAAATCAATAGCACTATTAAAGAATCAATATTTGAAATGTCTGCATTACTGAACTAAATGTAAAAAAATGAAACGTTTAGAGTTAGGTTAAGAAAATAAAATGGAACTTTCACATATTTAAGACAGCAGCACCTCTAATTACCCTAGCATTTTCAATCACCTTTACTTTTAGAGAAGTGTGTCACAATTGTGTTACAGTTGTTATCTAACAGAGTTGAAAAGAGGAATAAAATAATCTTATTAGATTATGTGGCAAAAAGTTCAGCAATGAATATTCCAATCTATAATTCCCAAAATGAGATCCTAGAAAGGCATATTGCTGAAGGAAAAGAGAAGAAATTAGAAAGTGTTATAAATGCAAAAAACACCCATGAAGTCAGTGAATACTACATGAACATAATTATTTTTAAAGTCAAATCGATAGGCGCCTATAGATAAAATGTGTGTCAGCCTAAGTTTGTTATATCATTTCCATAAGTACAAAAACTGTTTTTTTCTTTTTCCTTATGTTTCATACCAATGACTGTGAAGTATAATAATGGTAGTCATTTTCAATATGTGTTATGTTATTACTCATCATTAATAAAAACTTTCAACCTGTATATTTGGATATATCTGAATAAGTAAAGAGTCTCCAATATTAACTGCCTCTGGGAAAAAAAAATGTATAAGGAATTTAAAACAACTACTATGTAGTAAATTTTAGTATGTCATTGATTCAACTATATTTTAAAAAATATTTGTGAAACTAAATATGTATTTTAAACTATTTCTACTTAGCAAAAGTAAAAAATACTAAATCAGCAAGGAAAAAAGCAGTTTATCAAAAGTATATTTAGTGTGACTTAAATATTGTGAAGAAAACATTCATAGTTTTGGGTAGCTTTCCATTCTTCCAAAGATTGGGTAGTACTTGTATGTTAAAGAAAAATATATTTCAGTGACAGGTAAGAAGTATATGTAAATATTTAAAGATTTTAGACTTAAGGTTCAATCTAGATGTACTAGGAATTTACAGTCCTATATTGTACATGAAACAAAAAATGTGTAGAAAAAATAGTTATATAAAATAAAAGTAATTTAAAGTAAATTTAATAATATAAAAATAAATGTTTTAAAGCAAGTAATAACCTAATTAAAATACATTCAACTTACTTTACTTTTGATTGAGATTTTTCATTTTCAAGTACTCAATTTTCTAAGATAGAATATTTTATGTTTTTTCTTACCTTATCAATTTTACCTTTCCTCATAAGATCACAGAGCTTCTGAACATTCTTTTGAAGGATAGACTTCAATTCAACAGCAAATAAATTTTTCCAAAAAATGAATACATGCATCCACAAGAAAATTACAAACTACAAGGGCCATTTAAATACCCCAATTTGTCTAATGTGCCTGTAACTTCATAAAATGGTATTGCTGTCACAACCTGTTAGAAAGCATGCTTTTGTTTCTAGAAGTAAATCGACTATATCTTTAGTAAAAACTTTGATGACTCTGAGAATTCACATATGAGAAGAAATAATAGAATACGGAGTGGTTCCAAGTAATTTACAACTAAAATTTTTAATGGGTAGGGATTATCCCTTTCTTATGTTCATGAGAAATCATGCCTGATTATGTTTATTTTCTGTCCACAATTAAGATAAAATAATAAGTTACAGAAGAAAAGTAAGACAGATAACATGGAGTATATGACTTCAGGCAAATAGAAAGTAATAAATACTCCTTCTATATGGGTTTCTAAAGAGAAATGTAGACACAGTTCAAACCAGAAACAGAACATCAGTTGCTAGTCATGTGAAATCCT
>NW_012103832.1:2269966-2297202 GCF_000951045.1 Mandrillus leucophaeus
ATGAACATAATTATTTTTAAAGTCAAATCGATAGGCGCCTATAGATAAAATGTGTGTCAGCCTAAGTTTGTTATATCATTTCCATAAGTACAAAAACTGTTTTTTTCTTTTTCCTTATGTTTCATACCAATGACTGTGAAGTATAATAATGGTAGTCATTTTCAATATGTGTTATGTTATTACTCATCATTAATAAAAACTTTCAACCTGTATATTTGGATATATCTGAATAAGTAAAGAGTCTCCAATATTAACTGCCTCTGGGAAAAAAAAATGTATAAGGAATTTAAAACAACTACTATGTAGTAAATTTTAGTATGTCATTGATTCAACTATATTTTAAAAAATATTTGTGAAACTAAATATGTATTTTAAACTATTTCTACTTAGCAAAAGTAAAAAATACTAAATCAGCAAGGAAAAAAGCAGTTTATCAAAAGTATATTTAGTGCGACTTAAATATTGTGAAGAAAACATTCATAGTTTTGGGTAGCTTTCCATTCTTCCAAAGATTGGGTAGTACTTGTATGTTAAAGAAAAATATATTTCAGTGACAGGTAAGAAGTATATGTAAATATTTAAAGATTTTAGACTTAAGGTTCAATCTAGATGTACTAGGAATTTACAGTCCTATATTGTACATGAAACAAAAAATGTGTAGAAAAAATAGTTATATAAAATAAAAGTAATTTAAAGTAAATTTAATAATATAAAAATAAATGTTTTAAAGCAAGTAATAACCTAATTAAAATACATTCAACTTACTTTACTTTTGATTGAGATTTTTCATTTTCAAGTACTCAATTTTCTAAGATAGAATATTTTATGTTTTTTCTTACCTTATCAATTTTACCTTTCCTCATAAGATCACAGAGCTTCTGAACATTCTTTTGAAGGATAGACTTCAATTCAACAGCAAATAAATTTTTCCAAAAAATGAATACATGCATCCACAAGAAAATTACAAACTACAAGGGCCATTTAAATACCCCAATTTGTCTAATGTGCCTGTAACTTCATAAAATGGTATTGCTGTCACAACCTGTTAGAAAGCATGCTTTTGTTTCTAGAAGTAAATCGACTATATCTTTAGTAAAAACTTTGATGACTCTGAGAATTCACATATGAGAAGAAATAATAGAATACGGAGTGGTTCCAAGTAATTTACAACTAAAATTTTTAATGGGTAGGGATTATCCCTTTCTTATGTTCATGAGAAATCATGCCTGATTATGTTTATTTTCTGTCCACAATTAAGATAAAATAATAAGTTACAGAAGAAAAGTAAGACAGATAACATGGAGTATATGACTTCAGGCAAATAGAAAGTAATAAATACTCCTTCTATATGGGTTTCTAAAGAGAAATGTAGACACAGTTCAAACCAGAAACAGAACATCAGTTGCTAGTCATGTGAAATCCTGTAATTCTGTGTGTGTGTGTATGTGTTTCACATATAACCTGAATTATTAAAATTAAGGATAAGTTCCAAAATAAGTATTTCTCTAAAAGATATATCCTAAAGTAACCTCAAACTAAAAAAAAAAAAAAAAACCATATGACTTTCACCATAATATTCTAGCTCTTAGCATAAGAGAAATTCACAGAAAATGTCAAATGATAGAGTATAACAAAAAATGCTACCAGCACCTAGACTGATTCTGTATATCTTCTTTCTTTCTGTCATGTATCTTATTTTCTCATACTTACATCAAAAAATAAAATTATTTTTGCATTGTTTTATTTGAAAACAGAAAGTTTTCACCACTACCTCAAAAATGCTTGTTTAATGAATAATTATTTCTCATGATTCATAAAGAGCTTTACAAAAACAATTGTAGTATAATTTAGTTTCATAATATCTTCTTAGTTCTCTTTAAGCATAAATTCTGTTTCTTTTCTACCTGATACTGGGATAAAATGATTTTTGGGTTGTGAATTACGAAGGAGGACATTTTTAGAATAGCTGAAATATTGCTGGGCAAAGAGAACATCAAATCAAACAGAAGTAAGGTCACTAAAATACGTAGCACATGTGCATCAATATATTGCCCTGGTTTACATGACTGAATCTTCCAAAGCACACTCCAGTAACCATGGATTTTTGAATATTAAGTCTGCGAAAACTAATTGCAATTTATTGAATATGTCAGTGAAGCAGAACTTCAGTAAATCAAGTCCAAGTCACTTTTATGGCATTTTCCCCTTCTCTTAAGCAATTGACAGTTTCTTCTTTCAATCAGTGAAAGTTACAAATAGTCCAGGAACTAGCTGCAGTAGAAGAGTAATGGTTGAAAGACCAGATGATCCTGTTTTATGACCCTTGGCACAAAGATTAAACCCTTTGTTTCCAGCAATGCACAATTTCATGCTATTTCAGGGAGCTTGACCCTGAACTGAACTTCTTCAGACTGTTCAGTTCAATCTGAATTTATAAGAGCTAGTGACAGTCTGGAGCATGTAATGAAAAAAAATAATGGAGGGACAGCTGTTTGCTTTCACAATCCTGCCATTGAGGTTGAGAGAGAGGAAAAGCTGCGGGACTGGTGGATTCAGAAGGAAATGAGTTGAGATTTAACATTTGCAAAGAGAAATCCTTTTGTTAAGCACCGATTTGAAGTAAATCTCTGGCAATGTTTCCCAGGGTCAGATTTGGGAGTGTTTTCCCTGCAATGCTGAAAGGAACATAACCAATTTTCTAGTAGCTGATTGTATTCTACTAGTTCTGGCATTTGATTAAATGTTATAGGTTATTTATGTTTTCTAAACCTAATATCATGTGAAACATATAGCAATATTTCTTGAAAGTTAACAAATTTGTAAAAGTACCAATTTAGGATAGGATTATTTTTAATTACACATTGAAATATTATTTATTTAAATCATTACAATAGAAAATATATTGAGTACTTTGTATTTTGCATTTAAATATCATGGGTTAGAAATTTATAAATGCATTTTTGTAGGTATGTGTGCAAAATCTCATTCTAAAATAAACATAATAAGGAAAATATGCCTTTTGTAAGGAAAAGTTTCAATTTTCCTTACATGTACAACAAAATATGAAACAGATTTCAGTACAACTATCACAAAGTTGTTTCACAATGACTATTATTATTGAACTTTACAACTGTGAAATCTATGAACAATGGCATTTAAAATTTTGCAGAGAAATTTAGAATGCAAATCTACTTATACAGTTCTGAATTGGAACATGAAATTCTTGAAAAGGTTGGCAAATATGACAATTAAAACAATTTCCTCTGGGACACAGAGGTCTCCTCCTACAATTTTTCCAACAAGTACTTGGCACCTAAGGAATTGGATGTTTTAGCCATTCTTAAATATGAAGAGGGAAGAGTCCGGTAAAAAATATTGAGGAGTCTTAAGATTATGAAATGAATATTCCATAATCTTAGGGATGAACTCCAAAGTGTCCTGCCTAAGGAAGCATTGTCTGTTTAGTGAACTGTATTATTCAGGAACATCTTTGTGACATCTTCCAAAAATAAGTGCTTGTGTAATTATTCTTCTCTATTAATGACAAATTATTAAGATAAGCTGTGGATTGCCTTTGGAATCATAATAATTTCCTATGGAAACAATATGGCAACTTTCCTGAACATACCCAGGGGCCAACAGATGACACCTTATCATGGAGTAGACCAGGGTGGTGACATTGAGTTATGCATGTAGCTCTGCTGCAGTATACTCCACATGAAAGGCCAGTAGAAATCATCAGTATTAGACCGATATATGTTAGACCCTACTATGGCCAGTGCTTAATAAACACACACATTCTTTTGTTGTTGTTGTTTGTTGTTTTCTTTCTTTCATTTTTTTTTTTTTCAAAGTCTACAATATAAAGCAGGCTACTAAATTTGACTCCACTGAAATCAATGATAAAATTATTAATGTTCATATGATATGTGCTGAAGGAATTCAGAGTTAGGCAATTATTTTTCTAACTACAGTGGTTGAAAATCTTTGTGGAATAGCTAAATTTCAAATGACTCTTACAAATCACTTAGGAGAAGTTCAGCTTTCCTCATGTGAAATATTTCCAAATGAGTACATTATGAATGAGACAATCTAGATTATGTGAGGTTCTGAATCACATGCTACAGTGTTAGTGTGGCTGTGTTAAAGTATAGTACAGATGTTTTCAATAACATTCATAAAACAGAATAATAAGCAGGAGAAGTCATACACTTTATCAGCTCATGTACTTTTAAAAAATATAAAATGTTATTTAAATGAAAACATTAAACAGAACTATCTCACATTCACAGAGTTAGTAATTTTATTATATGAGACCTTAAAACTTGGGGAAAAGCAATAGAATTTTGAGAATTCATAGTAAATGAAATAAACGATTTAATTTCTTAACATAAAAGGCAAATATTTCTAATTATTTTTCTTTCCCACCCTCTCAGAGTAATATGAAACTAAGTATTGCATATTACGTCTCAAGGTGATATAAATCATACAGATCTTTGTACCATCAGAAAAGTTAATATAGATGGTTACATGTAATTTGACTTTAGGGTTGGTACATAATACAGACTTAGCCAAACTTTTTCCCCAGTTTAGAGTGATTGGTTCAAGAGAAAATCACTTGATTCCAATGAATGCAATCACAGGTGCTCAATGAAAATTGGTATGAAAGTTACGGGTAAAAGATTCTCTCAATATAGAATTATAAGAGATAAAGACCACGTAGTGCTGGAGCAGTCAGTAGATATTGTCTCTATCTCTCATTCATACACACACACACACACACACAAACACACACGCACAGACTGGTTTGGAAAATATATAATTCTGGGCATATGGAGTATTAAACATTTGAAACTACTAACTCTAGGCACAACTGGTCCATGATTATTCTCTGAATTCTGTTATTTAAAATTGTTACCTTTTACCTTGAAGGCTACTTTAAAAATTGACTTTTGGTCTTCAAGACTTCTTTTGAGATATTGTTTTTAAGTCTATAGACATACTTATAATCCAGGAAGCAAGATTCATAATTGAAAGTGTTTGGTTTGTAAAATATTTGACCACTTAAGAACCAAAACCCAAAACTTAATTACCAAGGAGAAAGGAATTATAATTAAATGTACGTCCATTATTAATATTTTTACCCATTTAAAGATCACCACTTTTTAATATGGCATGTCTGAACTTTTCAAATATATTGTTTTTCAGGGCCCGAGGTAAACTGACATTTTCACTTCACAGTAGAACTGAATGCCACAGTCTACTTCAATGTGTTTGCTTTTTCCTTCACAGACACACATAAATAAACACACACAGAAGCCCTGAAGGGACTCATATTTCTTTAAGTAACGTTAATAGTCAATAAATACATATAAAATCCAGAAGAGAATGCATTGATTTCAGCCACTGTCTGATTCAAAAACATCCCAGAGACTGCATGTAACACCTAGATATTCCAATGAGTTACTTGATAAAAGTTCAGATGCAACTACCCATAACATAACACTTTGATAAAGTGATGAAATATGAATTGTTCATGTGAAAAAAAATCTGTTATAAATAACAAGTCCAAATAGAGCAATTGGCTCAGACAAGGTAAATATTCTTCCAGTATAAAATTTAAAAGTTCCATGAAAATTATCTATGCCTTTGAATAATGTTTTCAGTAGGAAGTTATTTTGAAAAGCTATTTTAATCTAACTCCTCCTTCATATATTGTATGTGATAATTTACTTCTTTAGGCATAAGAAAAGCTCAAAGAAAACTTTTTCAATTGAGTGCTCAATTATTGTGCAGAAAAAGTAAAACAAAAATATACAAAAATATATATTAATGCTAACGAAACAAAGGGTAACTGAGACATTTAAAAATGAATCATATATTAAACCAGAAGTTGACACATATATGGATACTGACAATGGAATCTGGAAAGAAATTTCAGTATTAAAGTCTTCAGCTGCGTATTATATGGTCACACACAACATAGCAAAAATAATCTGCTATGCTTCCACCCCGTATTTCATCTTTTTGTTAACTAACTAAAGGTCACACAGTTAGTTTGATTTTTCATATAAAATCCACACAATCAGTTTTAACTTGTCATTTAGAATTTCATAAACTGATAAATGAAGTTAGTGTTTGAAATGCTTTAGTGAAAATAATTTGTGATTGTTCATATCATTTAGGATGAAGTCAGGAATTCAGAAAGAACTCTGGTTATTTTTAACAGACATAATTTAATACACGGAGCTAGTTAAACAGGAGTTAGATATACCAAAAATAAAAAATAAAACACTCACACAAGAAACAGGCCATCTCTAGGATTTCGTGAAACAATATGATAGTTTGAGAGGGAGCAGATAGAAGCACTGATGAAAGACTCCACAAGACAGAGGTACTTAGCATTCTAAGGAGGGATTATTTTTTTTCCTTTTTAGTGCCTTAGATGATAAAAGGAGACTCATAGAACAAGCGCTCAGACTTCTGGGGAGGGGTAGGGCTGGTTGGCTGGCCTTCATAAGGGGTTTTGGTAAACTGGCCTTAGAATTAACTAAAGAAGCTGGCTACTATAACCAACTGTTCCTGCCAGAGCAGAGCATTGGTAGGGAGGCTCTAACAAGAACAGAAAACAAACAGGAAAAAGCAAATCCTCTCTCTTCCTCATGGAGTGTCCCTTTCATGCTCCTAATTTGCAGACTCCCGTAGAATTCTAGTCAATGAAGGGGAGAATTGTAGAACTTTAACTCCAGAATCACAAAGAAAGGTAGATTTGAAGCTAAGAAACAATAGCTTAATTATTGGTATCTTTTAGTTATCTGAAATCTTTAAATAAGGATGTCAAGAAATGAAGATTGCTATAAACCTAAAAATTTTAAAAAGATTTTTGTGGATCTTGCTTTTACTTCTTACGTTGTTAGATTAAATTTATTTTATTTTAGTGTTAGAAATAATTTCTGATGATGGTAATGACTGTATCAGGGTTCAAGCAGAAAACACACACGCTAGCCATTACATGTGTTGGTTAAACACTACATGACTGCTCTCTTTGCTTCCATTGTTAGAGCTTGAGGTCCACATGGTGATCATTGAGAAAGAAAGATGAACGTAAAGTGCATAGAGCAAGAATAAATTTAAACACACGATCATAATCTGAAATGTGTGAGCATAAACTGGCTGGAAATCATAAAGATGGACTAGAACCCTTACGTGTCCTGCAAGACAAGCTGTCACCTTTCATCACAGTGTTGAGCACATCTCAAACCCAGCCAGTAAAGATCCACTAGGGCAAGGTGGAGTAACTGCAGGCTTGGCTTCTGCCCCAGACCAAATTAGCCAGCAGATAAGTGCCACACGTAACAGCTGCAAAAGCACTTGTTTCAACCTTCTAAGCATAAAACCAATAACTGCTGCTTTACTTCCACTCTCCAAATCTCCGCACAAAAGTATCTCTTGTACTTAATCGGTCATTAAAGAGTTCAAAGGCAGCAAAGACATACAAAAGTGGATTTCTTCTGAGGAGGTAGAAAACACCTTTGGGATGGCAAAAGTGTTCTGAATTGAGAGTGTTGTAAGATAACCTGCAAATTTTGACTGGAAAAAAATTAAACTTCTAATTGCGTTAATAACAGTAGGCCTAGAAAATATTTGTGATATATCATTTTAATTTTAAAAAATATTATTTTGATCACTTATTAGCCTGATTAACTAATACAAAAAGCATTCAATGCTGTTGCAAAAATATGTATTTTATAACTTATTTGTATAATTTCTGTATAGTTAAATGTTAAAATAAAATTGTATATATGTATATAATTCACTCTTTACTTTATGTGTACTTTTAATAGGTAAATATATTTCTGTACTACAAATTAAAGAAAACACAAATATTTTTATAAATGGTTTCTCCCAGATGAGAATATGCAGGTGATTTTTCAAGGTATAATATACAAAAGGTATGTATTTTATTTTTATTTTATTACTTACTATTTTTAGAGATCTATTTTAAGTAGCTCTTCAAACTGGAGCTTTTTGAGGGAGTCCCTAAAACACTATTAAAGAACAATACAATAGCAGTTTTCTCTTCATGCAAGACTCTGTATTTATCTATATTTTAAAACGTGAAGCTCTAGTGACTGCATGGTATCAGTATTATAAATATTTTGCTTCTAGAAAAAAAATCACTCAAATCTACTCTTGTGAAACACTTTTGCTATGCAGTTTTCTTCTTTTACATGTATCCTGTATTCCATTTCTACTGTACTTCAGGGTAAGCCTTCTGGGACTACAGAATGCTCTAATTGAATATACACCATATTATTTTTGCACTCCTGGTCTCAGGAATCTAATACAGTTTCCAGACTTCTCACCATCTCATTAAAAATTAGTAGAGGGATGTCAGTAGGCACACAACCTTACAAATGCAGGTCTGACTTCGTAAATTAAACATCCTTTGTGTGTGTACATTATTAATTCCTGTTTGCTTTTAGGTGTCAGCATGTGCACACTCATTGGTACCATCTTTGCATTTGGAAGTTCTCTGGATTTTGGAAAAGAAAGCAAATGAATGGCTTATATATGAATCAGGATTATGAATTATGTAAATCAAGCCATCAAGTCAGGGCAAAGAGAAACTTAAAGTTACACTAAGGGCGTACTCCAAGAATTTCTCAGGAAAGACAAGAAAAGAAAATGCCAGTTTTAACAGGTAATTCCACTTACCTACAAATATTTTTTGCAACAGATATGACAATCCTTATTTTGTCGAATTTTCTCTCTTCAGCTCTTAAGGCAATTATATATGAAACTATTGTTTGTACCTGTATTCTAAGGTAAATTATTTTAGAACTCTTTTTAATGTGTTTTTTCAAAAGTGTTAACCTCCAGAAAAATAAGCAACCATAACAGAAGGGTCAGTTAATAGACGTTCCTAAGTGAAGTGCCAGCATTCTGAGCCATAATTTTTGTGACTTCTTATGAGGTTACGTTTTATACAAGCCAAACTTATTTTTAAGGGTAAAACAGAAGAGCAGGTTGAAATGCGGAACAGCTCAGAAAGTAGCAGAAAATGCTAGCTATGGAATCTTTGCCCACCTCCAGCCTCTGGACCAAATATTTTACTATGTACCATGTGTATAATAAGCTATTGGTGAATAGTTTGGCAGATGTCTCTAACAGGAGTCATGTGGCAGATGTGTGGAGACAAGAATGTAGGCACAATGTCGACCTTAAATGAAGAGTCTGAGAAGGCAAAGGGAATGCTATAGTCAGAGATTCCTGAGATAACCAAAGGAAGGTAGGGATAGCCTTTATGCAAAGCCTCACAGCAAGATGGGAAGCCACGGTAATGTGAATTTCACAGCAGAAACAAAGGCAAACATGATGAAATGCTTGGACTCTGCTTTGTGGCATATACTTAGGACGAAGTTGTAAACCCTACATATTTTTGTTATCTAGGACCTTGAACCAGTTATTCAAACTCACCCACAGTAGAATTTCTTTCAAAATTTGGATCAGTGCTCTCAAAACCTGCTGGTACTTTATCAAATATAAAACTACATAAACAATTCTTCATCCATTCAAGTTTTATCATCAGACCCTGGCTATTCAGTCACGTCTTCGGGCTCCACTTTTAATGTTAATTTTCTTGCTATTTCCACCTCATCTGCCATTACTTTCTCCACTGAAGCCTTTAACCCCTCAAATTCATTCATGGGACCGAAATCAAATTTTTCCAAACTTTTTTTTTTAATGTTGATATTTTCACCTCCTCTCATAAATTACAAATGTTCTTAATGACATC
Organism: Mandrillus leucophaeus; assembly: GCF_000951045.1. Lineage (NCBI taxonomy): Eukaryota > Metazoa > Chordata > Mammalia > Primates > Cercopithecidae > Mandrillus > Mandrillus leucophaeus. The sequence continues at coordinate 2,279,766 of NW_012103832.1, forward strand.
TAGGATGGTAAATACTTTCCAGAAGGTTTTCACTTGACTTTGCTTAGATACATCAGAGGAATCGCTATCTATGGCAGCTAGAGCATTATGAAATTTATTTCTTAAATAATAAGACTTGAAAGTCAAAATTACACCAGGTACAATGGCTCACACTTGTAATCCCAGCACATAGGGAAGTGAGGAGCAAGAATCAGAGGATCACTTGAACCTAGAAGTTTGAGACCAGCCTGGGCAAAATAGTGAGACCCCATTTCTACAACAAATTAAAAACTTGAAAGAATAGCTGGCTGTGGTGGTGTATCTCTGTAGTCCCAGCTGCTTGGGAGGCTGAGACAGATGAATCACTTGAGCTCAGGAGGTTGAGGCAGCAGTGAGCTATGATGACAGTATTGCACTCCAGCCTGGGCAACAGAGCAAGATCCTGTCTCTTAAAAAATGAAAAAAAAAAAAAACAAAAAAAGGAAAGTCAAAATTACTTTTTGATTAATGGTCTGCAGAATGGATGTTGTGTTTGTCAGCATGAAAATATTAATGTTTTTGAACATCTCCATCAAAGCACTTGGTGACTAGGTACATTGTCAATGAGCGATAATATTTTGAAAGAATCTTTTTTTTTTTCTGAGAAGTAAGTTTCAAAAATGGGCTTAAACTATTCAGTAAATTATACTGTGAGCAGATGTGCTATCATCTATCTAGCCTTTGTTGTTCCATTTGTGGATCACAGCAGAGTGACATTAGCATAATTCTTAAGAGCCCTAGGATTTTTGAATAGTACAAGAGCATTGGCTTCAACTTAAAGCCATCAGCATTAGCCCTTAATAAGACATCTTGTCTTTTAAAGCTTTGAGGGCTAAGCATTGAATTCTCCAATTAGATCATCCTCTCGAGCTATGAAAGTCTTAGATCGCACCTTCTTTCAATGGAAGGCTGTTTTGTCTACACTGAAATCTATTGTTAAGTGTAGCCACCTTCACCAATGATCTCAGCTAGATTTTCTGGATAACTTGCTGCAGCTTCTACATCAGGACTTGTTGCTTCACCTTGTACTTTTTATTTATAGAGATGGCTTCTCACCTTAATCCTCAGGAACCAACATGTGTTAGCTTCAAACTTCTTCTGCAAGTTTGTCACCTCTCTGAGCCCTCAAAGAATTGAAGGTAGTTAGAGTCTTGCTCTGGATTAGGCTCCGGCTTAAAAGAATATGGTGGCTGGTTTGATATTCTATCCGGACCACTAAACCTTTCTCTGTATCACAATAAGCCTGTTTCATTTTCTTGTCATTCACGTCTTCACTGGAGTAGCACATTTAATTTCCTTCCAGAACTTTTCCTTTGCATTTGTGACTTGGCTATTTGGCATAAGAGGCCTAGCTTTTGGCCTGCTTTGACTTTCAACATGCCTTCTTCACTAACCTTAATAATTTCTTGCTTTTGATTTAAAATGAGATACCTTTTTCTGACTCTTTCTTTCACTTGAACACTTAGAGGCCACTGTAGGCCATTAACTGGCCTACGCAATATGTTGTATCTCATGGAATAGGGAGGCCCGAGGAGAGAGAGTGAAACAGGAATAGCTAATTTGTGAAGCAGTCAAAACACACTGGTATCTATTAAGTTAGCTAACTTATGGCACCCTAAAACAATTACAAGAGTAACATCAGAGATCACTGATACAGTTCACCATAACAGAGATAATAATAACGAATAACGAACAAGCTTGAAATACCATGAGAATTACCAAAATATGACATAGTGACATGAAGTGAGCACATGCTGTTGAAAAACCGGCATGGATAGACTTGCTCTACGCAGGTAGCCAAAATCCTCAATTGTAAAACACGGAGTATCTGTGAAGTGCAATAAAGCAAAGTGTGATATTACAAGGTATGCCTGTAAAGCGTTGTTTTAAAAACCCTGCTAAGAAAAATTTAAATAAATTATATGTATCGAATAAGAATATAAAGTGTTAATAATCTGATTTTGATACCTGTTCTCTGCCTGTGTATAAGAATCTTGTTATTAGGAGATCCACACTAAAGTATTTAAAGGTAAAGAACATAATGTAACTGTATGAGTTGCTCATACATTTGGGAAAACAGTGTGTGTGTGTGTGTGTGTGTGTGTGTGTGTGCGTGCGCGCGCTCACCTGTTTGTGTACAGAGAGAGATACAGAGACTGGAAAAAAGGGAGAAAGAATATTAATAATAAAGCAAATGTATTAAAATGTTAATGCTTGGGGAATCTGGATGAAGAGTGTATATGAATTATTTGTACTATTTTTATGGATTTTCTATTCTTACATTATTTCAAAATAAAAAATTTAAAAAATATTGCTCAACACTAGTCTCACAATGTTATGTTGACTTTATGGGAAATGATATGAAAACAGATGCAAGACTTGCTGAATGCCGTATCAGTCCCCACATTAATTATTTATGCATGTTTACTTTAGTGTAGAAATCTGTATGTTTATTTTCTAATATTTTAATGGCAGTATGCGATATGTGAGTTGCAGTTATTTTTGAGTCCACATCAACTTTGTATTTGACTTTGATTTTTTTCCTATTGATACTCACATTAGATGTCAGCAAAAGGGCTTGTTAATTTAACAGAAAGAAAATTAATAATATTCTCATATATTTTCCTCATTAAATTCACATTATAGGAGTAATGGTTATTTTAAATGGGCATAATTATTAATAGGAAAAATGCAGGCATTAATTTTAAACACTAATGACTGTAGCACTACTTAATTTTCTAGAAATAATTTAAGCACAGTTGCATGAGTTTCAATTCCTCTTTAACCAAACTTATTAATGATTTTATGGCAAACTCAAGACAATGTACAGCAAAGGTCACTGGAATGGGGCACATATAAACCTTTCACATTTCCGTGCTAATATGGCATTGTTGTCTGTGTCATGCTGCTTTTTGATGATACCTCGCTGAGAATATATCTTAACAACACAACATCCTTCATAAAAGTGACTGTCCATAGAAAAGTTTTCTCAGCCCTCTTATGTTTGGAAAGTCCATCTATATATTTTTCTTCCCCATCCTTTCATTTTCTTTTTCTTTTAAATCCTTATGTTGCTACATGAACCTCCATCTAGACTTTTTTTTTAAAATTACGTGTATAATTTTATGTGTATATATAAAATGAATCCAAATATTAAATAGATCGATTACCTTATTTTTTAGCATCTGTTTGCTTCTTAACATTCTCAGTCTGCCTTAAGTTCCCAATATTCCATGAAATCAAAAGTTCTTTTCTTTGTCTCCATTGATTTTTATCTCTCAAATACTTCAGCAAAGTAATGAAAATAAAAGAATTCCACAATTAGCACAACCCCGTCATTTGAATCCTGGCCTTGCCATATAATGAAACTTGACTTATTTGAAACATTTCTATGACTAGGTTTCCATCTGAAAGATATGGATGAAATACCCATTTTCCAAGTCTTTTTTTTGTATGTATTGAATGAAATCATGGATACAAAACAAATAACAAATGAAAACATACATACTAACCTCTCAAAAATCTCAATGTTAAATAAAAAGAAATGTATTTGGTAAAAGTTACTCCAAAGATATGGAGGGTGTTGCCTAGAATATTTCACTAGAAATGTAAAACTTGAGGTAGTTTTTGAAAGGGTAGACTTTAGTTATGCAGATAAGTAAAAATAATGTATTCTATGTCTAGATGAGCAAGTTATATCTTGGAAATGGTGAAGAGACCACTTCAGCTGAAGTAGAGATTTTCAGGGGCAAAAGTTGGGGGCTGATTTAGAGAGATACGAATCTATGAATGCTATATAAAAGAGTTTGAACTTTATTTTGAAGACAAAATGGAACTATTGAAGTTTCCTTTTTGGCAGGAGAGTGACTTTATAAAAGCAGTGATTAACGCACATTGGTTTAGAAAAGCACTGGACAGTATGATTTGGAGTTTGAAAAAGAGGGCCCAAAGGTTACCCACTTAATGGCTTATCACAAGTGCCCACACATGAGGTTCTAAGGGTTTTCCTTTGTTGTTTGCAATGAGAAGAAAAACCAAAGAAAAGTTTGATTTTTTTCATAATAAAAGTTGATAAAATGTATTATCTGGCTAACTGTTTTGCATTACAGAAAACAACGTTTCTCATAAAATTTGGAGTTTTTTGTCTTAAGTAATGGAGGAAAAAATGTCAAAGACGAAAATTATGGAAACTATAGTGAAGAAAGGTACTTTTAGTTAGATAAAAAATTGATTTTAAAAACAGAGATTAGGCTGAAATAACTATGTATCAATTCTTTGGAGACACATTGCCACATGAGCCCGGAACTTGAAAGAAAGGGCCTCCAAAATATGGATGTATATGTATATATTGTATTACAATGGTAGTGAAATTTTGGTGCTTGCCTACCAGCTATTGACACCAAGAGGAACCAGTAAATGGTAAAATTGAGACAGGTAGGATAATCTGAATAGGACACCATGACAAAGGCCAGTGTAAGAAAGAATTTCAAGAGGGAAAGGAGAAACATGATTATGGTAACTTTCAATGTGTCCAGAATATTCTAAGCACTGATCCTAACACACAGAATTTCATTCAGTGCCTTTAACAATCCTATGAGAAAATATTTTACATGCAGCCACATATCCTGTGAGAGTTTTTCCTGTTCAAGAATGTATCATAAACCCTGAACTAAGGACAAAAGGCACTATATTCTTTTCACAATAAGTATACAAAGTTATCACAAATCAGACTAAACCACAATCCAGCAGAACTATTCAAAATAGCCATTTAGAAGTCTGGCCTATTCTACCTAGCCCAGCTGTAGTCAATATAAGAAGAGGGCTGAAAATTAAGGATGCTATTGGCTTCTTGAGGAGTTTAATCATTTTGAACTATAACATTGCTTCCTTGAGCCAAGAGAAATGGGCTCCAAGAGACTCACTTACAAAGATAAAAGATCCCTAAAAACACAGAGTAGCATTTTTCCCCTCTTTTCGGGTATCCTTTGAAAGTCTCAAGTTGATGATCTCTCTCTGTGCTAAATGGACGAGGCAAAAGAGAGAATTGGATAGTAATAAATGGTTTCCTGGGGGACTTCCAAGCAAAGAGAAAGCAAGGATCTTCTCTATTCAGGTTTTGTTTTCTAAAAGGTGCAGGAGATAGATACTGAGTTCAATGCAATCTGGATTGTTGGCCAGAGAGGCTAAATTGGAGGCTTCGGCTTTATTGGGGCACTCAAAGCATTGGGACAAACATCACATGTCAGAAGGAGAAACTGTGAATGTCACAGGTGAAGAACAGCAGGAGTATGTGGAGGGACAGACAGCACAGGCCTAAGGGAGATGCAGGAAAGATGTGACTCTCTAATAGACATAGCTGAAACTGCTGGAATAGTCATCTGTCTCCTTTTATTTGATAGTCACAAGGATAACCAGAAAGTGCTTAAGCCCAATAAAAAGAGAACTACAACTTTTCCAGTTGGGTATTTTACACATTTCACTCTCCTTGCCACTCCACCACTACCCTGAAAACACACCTTCGATGAAGAGGAGTGTAAAAAGAGTAGACCCTGCCTTCCCTTCACACTGTAAGTCCTTAAAGCCACTGAGACCTAGTCAGCACAGGCAGGGATTATAAGAAGAGACAGGGATTGAAGTATGAAGTTTTTTAATGAACAGGACTTTATAGCAAAGTGAAACTGTTCTGATAGGAGAGAGAAATTGGAAAGTCATTGAATCTAGCCCAAAAGGGACTCTCTAACAATTGGGTGAAGGTGAAGTTCAACATGATATATGTGTAAAGCAGTTGTTTCAAACATACCTCTAACATTTAACTGTATTTAACAGATAGAGAAGTATTCCTTACATTTAATTAAACCCATAAGTGCTATTAAACATTAACCCATTTTAACTTTCTCTGGTAATGGAGAATTTTTTTCCATATAGCAATTATACAATACTTTAATATGTTAAAGTCACCATTTATATTTTCTTTCTACTAAGTTAATAGTTAATACTCTAGAACTCTTTATATTCACTTTTTGTATCAATTTAAATTTCATGTTTTTCAAAAGTCTAAAAATTTTAGAAGTATGTTTGACTAACTATTATTAGGCCACTTAAATAAACACTAATAAATTATTTAAATGCCAAAGACCTAACATCCTGAATTTTACAAAAAATCTGCTAAGTCATTTTTTTTTTTCACATTTACTAGCACCAAACATTTTTCTCTGCTGACCAAGATGGCCTTAATGTTTCCTTTAACTTCACTAAACTTCAGGCAGGCTTCTTGTTGCCTCTAGGCCCCTGATCTCCCTCTCACACCAATCCTTGCAGAATCCAGAGGGCCTAAGCACAGAGTTCTCTCCTCACTCTTTTCTCAGTGCATTTACTTTAGAAAATTTGTGATTGTAGATAATTTTTCTGACCCTTTGAAATTTAAATCTATTAAAAAAAAAACCTTATTCCTACTTATTTTTTATTTTTAATTACTATGAGTACATAATAATTGTATGTATTTATGTGTTACATGTTATGTTTTGATACAGGTACACAATGTATAACGATCAGAGTAATCAGAGTATCTGTCATCTGAATAATTTATCATTTTGTGTTCATAACATTTTAATTCTATTCTTTTAGTTGTTTAAAATGTATAATAAATTATTTTTAACTATAGTCATCCTGTTGTACTACAATATTAGATCTGTTATACTAGATCTAATTTACTCTAACTGTATTTATGTACCCATTAACTTTATGTCTCTCTCCCACTTTGTGTCTTTATGTCTTTATGTCCCACTTTATGCCCACTTTATGTCGCTCTCCCCACTATCCTTCTGAGCCTCCGGTAACCATCATTCTATTCTGTTCTCTAGGTTCAATTTTTCTTTTAGCTCCATATTTGAGTGGAAAATTGTGATATTTGTCTTTCCACGCCTGGCTAATTCACTCAACAAAATATCCTCCAGTTACATCCTTACTTTTGCAAATGACAGAATTTCATTCATTTTATGTCTGACAAATATTTCAGTGTGCATATGTACCACATTTTCTTTACACATTCATCCATTCATGGGCCCTTGGGTTGATTCTATATCTTGGCTATTTTAAATAGTGCTACAGATATTCCCAGATATGCAAGTGCATATATTCCTTCGATACAGCTTTTTGAGGAACCTCCAAACTGTTCTCCATAGTGCTTATGCTAATTTACCTTCCCACCAACAGTGTATAAGGGTTCCCTTTTCTCCCTGTCCTTTCTAGCGTTTGTTATTGCCAGTTTTTTGGATAAAAGTCATTTTAACTGGGAGGAGACAATATCTCATTATAGTTTTGGTTTGCTTTTCCCTGATAATTAGTGATATGAAGCATTTTTTTCATATAGCTCTTGGCCATTTCTCTTCTTTTAAGAAATGTCTGTTCAAATATTTTGCCCATTTTAAACTGAATTATTTGATTTTTTAAATTGAGTTGTTTGAGTTCCTTATATATTCTGGTTATTAATTGCTTGTCAGATAAGTAGTTTGTAAATATTTTCTTTCATTCTGTGGGTTATCTCTTCACTTTTATTTTATTTAGAAAAACCTAAACATTCCAAAAAATACTGTTAAACTGATAAATTCTTACAGGATTCTAGAACAACATACAAAAATCAGCAGTATTTTTATATGCCAACAGCAATGATCTGAAAAAGAAACCAAGAAAGTAATCATATTTGACAATAGCTACAAATAATATAAAATACATAGGAGTAAATTTAAGCAAAAAACTGAAAGATATCTACAATGAAAACTGTAAAACACTGAAGAAATTGAAGGGGACACACACAAACAATGGAAACATATTCTGTGCTAATAAATTGAAAAAATCAATACTGTTAAAATTTCTATACCACCCCAAACAATCTACAGATTCAAAGCAATTTCTATCAAAATACCAAGATATTCTTCAGAGAAATAGAAAAAATTATCCTAAAACTTATACAGAAGACCCAAAATAGCTAAATCCATCCTAAGCAAAAAGAACAAAAGTGGAAGAATTATTACCTGACTCCAAATTACACTACAGAGCTATAGTAACCAAAACAGCATGGTACTGGCACAGAAACAGATATGTGGACCAACAAATCAGAATACAGAACCCAGATTTAAATTTATACATTTACAGTCAGCTCATTTTGACAAAGGTTCCAAGAGCATACATCAGGAAAAGGACAATCTCTCCAATAAATGGTGCTGGGAAAACTGGATATCTAATTCAGAAGAATGAAATTGGACCACTATCTTTCACCTTATACAAAAATCCAACCAAAATGGATAAAAGACTTAAATATAAGACCCGAAAGTATGAAATTACTTGGAGAAAACACTGGGGAAGCACACCAGGACATTGGTCTTGGCAAAGATTTCTTGAGCAAGACCTCAAAAGCATGGACATTCAAATACATAAATGGACAAATAGGATCACATCAAGCTAAAAAGCTTCTGCACAGCAAAGAAACCAATCAACAAAGTGAAGAGACAACCCTTTTCCCATTTTTATAACTCAGGACTGTCTTTCTCAAGGACCTTGGAGCCATTCTTTGAAATATAATCATCAAGGAAAATAGTGGCTCTATCTCCCAGTCTTTCTGTGAATGTAGAAGTTTATCTTCAGTGATATCTCTTCAAAGTTGTGAAACTACCTCCTGTGATGATGATACCAGGAAGGTTTTTTTGGGGGTAAAGTCAATTAGCAAACACAGATGGGATATGTTCCTCCCAATCCCAGTTCTTAAAAAGTCTTTACCTCTTGAATTCAAATTGCATCTTGGTCTCTCTTCTTTATTGCAAGATCCTTCTATAAAGGATCTTCTACCTTCCTTACCTGTTTAACATTGCCTTGTGCAATTTTTGCTTTCACACTACCATTTTCTTCTTTCTACTGTTCTTTAAACTATGAAACAAAGAAAACATTAGCATCTGTAAGTCTGTATATAAATAATACAGTCTGCCCCTTCCAGACTTCTTTCAATGAAATCTTAAAAATGCTAACAACAAGAGATGGCTATTCTATTACAAATCCAGTGCTAATGTTAGTAATATAAATTTAGAGGAAAGGCATATTTTAGGAGAAGATAATTACTAGCCAATTTTATCTACCAAAAGTTTAATATTGAATGCTTTATTCCAACAGCAACACAAGTATTTTATTTCCCACAACATGTGCTGATTTAGCCATTTATGTAGAGGCCTAAATACACACTTGATACCTCTAGATTTTCATCTTTTCAGGAATGCTCCAGGAATCATGGCATTGCTAATCTTTTTTTTTTTTCCCCCATCCCTTCCCTTCTCTTTCATATCCTTTCCTCTGCTCCTTTCTTTGCTATTGTTGCTGTTGTTATGGAAATTTCAGTCACTCAATTTAGTAATTGTTTGCTATAACTTTAAAGTTCCAGTTCCTCATCTTACCCTGACAAGCTCTTGAGTTAGCTCCTGCAATGCACCTAATTGTCACACTCATCCTCACTCTTCTAGTAGGAGACAGTACACCTGAGAAGAGTCCTAGGTCCATTGAGTGGAAACGAGGGGAAGAGAGAAAAAATATTGCACATATTTGGGAAGTTCGTATAAGAATTTTCATTTTGAAACACAGCAGTATAGAATTTGTAACAGCCAGTATTTACTAACTGCTCACTACATGCTAGGCATTGTTCTAAATGCTTTCCATGAATTATCTTCCTTAATTCCCACAGCTATGCTACAAAATAATTACTAATATAAGGCCCATTTTACAAATGAGAATGTTGAGACACAAAGAAGTCAGAAAGTTAGCCGTAGATTCAAAACCCTAGATTCAAAAACAGAGTGTTGATTTCCAATGCTATCAAAGTGCCATTTCCGCAGTCTTTTCTGGAATATTACATACAGATTTACCTTTCAACATTACGCTTGAAATGAGTTGTTCATGAAGAAACAAGGACTGAACTTATCACTTAAAGAGTATTCTTCCCATCTCTTGGACAAATACAAGTATATGTTTGTACTTCTCTGTGGGAACAAAAACTTTATTTTCACTTCTCTTTCTTCCAACTCATTATACATAATGATTCTACTAATAGGCATATAAAAGAGTTCAGAATATGGAACTGTTGTAATTTTTGTCTGAAAGCCTACCTCTTTTTCAGCTCTTTCCTATTTTATCAGAGAAAACAGTCTAAAATTCTCATTGGGTCAAGCATGTTGTTACTTTGTTTAAAGGCTTATGTAAACCCTTACGTATTATTTCATCAGTGCTGTAGATGGACTCTTAGAAACAGTGTTGATAACTTCCAACCCTACTGAAATACCTGCAAATGCCTATAACATTATGATTGCTTGCTTTATCCTAAAAGAGGCTTTAAACTTGTTTGATAATTTTAAAGATTATGTTCTGCGACCGATTATTTGTTTTTTTGAGGTACATCATGTAATCATTCACCCCTATCAAAAGAAAGAAGAAAAAAATGGTCTCAGTGTAATAAAAAAAATTGTAAACATGGCCCAAACATGTAAAAGCCAACAACAACAACAACAACAACAATAAAAAGTATACAGTTGCACTATATCATTTTCTTATATCTTCTTAAAAAGAAATCTATTTTTTTAATTATCCAAAATCATTTTTTTGACAATTGGATACACACTTTTCAGGCTAGAACAAGATGAACGTACAATTGAGAAAAGAGCAGAAGAGAAATTTCACACACAAACGGTCTCAGAGGTCACCTTCAGGTAAAGTTGACTAATTTTTCAAAGCAGAGAAAAGAGCAAAACTTATTCAAAAATCTTTATTCAGTAACAGTGGTTCTTTAGGTTACACTGTCTTTGTCTTTAAATAATGTGAATTTTCAAAGTGGATTACATCAATTAATTTATAGCACTTACTCATCCTTTGTTTTCATAAGCCCTGGTACTCAGTTATTTTAAATTCAGTATTTTTAAAAGTTAGCTTGCTTATGCATGTTGCTCTTTTCCTTCTACACATCAATTTATAATACTAAAAATAATTGTCAAACCAGAGGCAGCACCTCGGAAGTTTCCTCTAGCAGCTGACAAAAACGTGTTTTCACCAGTAATTTAACAAGGTCAACACCTGGCACATAGATTTTGCACTTGAGCTAACACAAAAAACCTATTTATATTGACAGGGTTTTCAGAGACTTACATAGAAAACAACTCTGAAAAATTATAAGTATACATGGCTAAATGACTAAAATTTCTTTTTAAACATGTCTATAATGTAGCATCTGACTATTAATGTGGGCTAAAAGTGAATGATAGCATGTTATCCAAGATAAAACCTAGTAATAGGAGGACACTGAAAGTGATTTTGGGGGCAATCACTACAAGGAGATACTGAGTCAAACATCTGGTCTATAGCGTATGAAAAATTGTTAAAGCTCAAAACTGGATTCAAATTTCTGCTCTCTGCTAGTTTTAAGATATTTGGAAAATTAGCAAATCTCTCTACATCCAGATTTTTTCATTTGTAAAACTGAGATAATAGCTCCCCTTCTCGTAGAATTGTCGTGAAAGTTATCTTAAAAAACTGTGCAAACCGATTAACACGATGTTTCACAAACAAAAGAATAATAAATATTAGCTAAAATTATTATGGCTATGTTTCCTACCATTATCACTATCATTGTACATAATTTAAATCCATGCCTAATTGTTTATAGCCTTAGAACCTTAGTCAATAATGTCACATATCCTTCTCCTTAGTAAATTACCTCTATTTTTTTCCTTCTCCTTCTTAAAAGTATCTGAACTATCATATCCATAGACAAATACATTCCACACATATCATGACACACACTTGAATTAGAACTCCCAAGTCTACCTTTAAATCCATTTAACTACTCATCTTGGAAACATCTTGGAAGATCACAGCGCTTATATTATATATGACTTTCAGATATATTCAATACTGTGTCATCTACATTTTCAATACTGAGGAGCAGACACTGTTTTCCAATCTCATATTTCATTTTATTATCTTCCAGAAATGTATTACTATTTGAAGACTCAAATGCTAAGTAACACTAGCTCTTCTGCTTCCTGTATGGCAGAGTATGTCCCTAAGAAAACCCTACTGCAGAGAACAAATATAACTCAGATTTGAACACACACACAAAAACTAGCCAAGGCTCCAGAGAGTGGAAAAAATTAAAACTGATTTTAGATAGGGATCCAAACATGATATAACAAATCAGAAAAATTGGGTTTCTAATTTTTTTGGACTGGCTTGAAGATTGGCCATAATTGTGGCATGATACAAGGCAGATGAAACTTTATTATAAAATCCTCTCTATTTCTAACATAATTAATCAGGTAATAGAGTCTGAAGTGACCACATCTGCTGGAAATTGAGCGGGTAGGGATCCTGGAAAGGAAGAACTCAAAGAAAGAGTGCCCTAGGTTATATGTGTAAACTCTGCTGAAGTTGCTGGTTGACTCTTTGTCATGTTCAGAGCTCTTTGGGTGGTCTAAGTTAACTAGTTTGCCCGAGGGACAAATTTTTCCTTTCAGCTCAACTCACATTGAAGATGAGCTTTAGACACTGTTTGATGTTCCAGCAGTTTATTCTGGCAGTGCTATTAAAAGATGAATAGCAGATGGAAGCCAGTGACATGGACCAAATGCAGGGGCCATATGACTGCCTAACCAGAGAGTCTCTGGAGAATAGTCTCAGAGTCTGGGGGATTCTTCTCTCTTTTTTATACCTGTATTCAGTCTGGATCAGTTACCAGGTGATTCTTTCATTAAGTGAGTTTAAGCTATTTCTGTAAGGGTAAGCTTTGTTTTAAGGTTTATGAAAGTTGTATCTATGCTGAGGTGTTTTTTTTACTCTTGGAAATCCTCAGACCAGAGTTAGAAATTCCTGGATCAGCCTCCATTGTACTACAAAGTAACACATTGTATCTATTCTGCAAGATGCCTGAGTGGGCTTTATGACTATCATTAATCTTAGATGCACAATATGTCTCATAGTATATTACAACTCTGAACAATGAATATGCAGACATGTCTCAAAGCAGTTTGCAAATAAGACTCAAATGTGATATAAGCAGGTGTGATAGCATTTGTAGTGTGAATCTAACCAACTGCCTGTTAAAAAAAAATAGCTACTGCTTTTTGAAGCAATGTAATAGAATCCACATTTGACATTCAACGTTTCCATGATAAAATCTAAAACAACTTCTTGCAAACAACCAAAGCACATCACGTTTTCTTAAGGGAAAATAAAATTAACACAGGCCAGCTCCAAGATGACCCAGATATTGGAATTATTAAACTAGAACTTTAGAACAGTTATCACAACTGTGCTCAATGAAATAAAGAAAAATACACTCATAACAGAATCAGAGGAATCTCCAACATTTGTAAAAGTGGAGTCTCAGCATGAAATATTTTTTTAAAATGACAAAAATCTTCTTAAATTTGGTGAAAAATATCAATTTACAGTTTAAATAACTTAGCAAACTTCAAATAAGAGAAATAGGAAAAAAAAAAACTCACCTAGAAATATCATAGTCAAATTGATGAAAACCAAAGATCAAATAAAATCTTGAAAGCAGTAAAGATAAAATCATGAAAAATTATGGAATAATAATAGCCTTTGTGAACATAGATATAACAATCTTTAAAAATTATAGCAAATGAAATCCACCAATATATAATGCATTATAATCAAGTAGAAGTCTTCCAAAGAGTTCAATCAATGTAACTCACAAAATAACAAAATAAAAAAGAACAACCACATAATCAATTCAATAGAGGCAGAAAAATTATTTGACAAAATTCATCACCAATTCATGGTAAAAGTTACCAGCAAACTATGAATAGAAGGGAACTACCTCTGTCTTATAAAAGTCATCTATAAAAATTCTACAGTTAATATAATATAGAGTGGAGTAACACTTAATACTAATGCCACCTTCCTCTCTCACAAACACATAGAAGATTTAAAATAACTTCTGTTTTATGGGGTATGAAATGTTTAGCCATTGGAACAAGGCAGGATAAAGAAATAACAGTAGTAAGAATCAAAATGGAAGAAATAAAATTGCTTCTATTTATATATGACATGATGTTTTAATAAAAAAATCCTCAGGGTCTTAAAAATTTATTAGAATTAATAAGTAAATGTAGCATTGTTAAGGTAAAAAACTCACCAATATTTTATATGCTAACAATAAGCAATTGGAAAGCATAATTTTAAAATGTCTATTAGAATAGAGTAAAAACCTAATAACAAAATTGAGAAAACATATTTATGAGACATCTACACTCAGATCTGTAAAACATTGCTAAGAGAAATTAAAGAATACCTATATGAGGAGATATACCATGTTAAAGAAGAAAAAATTCAATATTTTTTAAACACTGATGCTCTTCAAATAGATCTACAAATTCAAAGCAATTACCTCCAAATTCTAACAAGGTTTTGAAAATACTCGATAAGCTTATTATAACATTTATATTGAGAAGGAAAAAAATCAGAAAATCCAAAGCAATTTTACAAAATAAAAACTAAGTATGATAATTTACATTAACCTTCAAAACCACAATATAAATCTACAATAATAAAGGCTGTGTGGTATTAGAATAACAAAGGATATATAGGTGAGTTGAGCAATGTAGAGTCCAGATAAATATATGGTCAAAGATTTTCAATCAAGATTTTAAAGCAAGTTAAAAAAAAAAATTGATGGAAGTAGGTATCTGTGAAGTAATGAACATCAACCCTTAACCTGACAGCCTACAGAATTTACTCAAAAAGGAGAATATAACTAAAAAATAAAAGTAAAAAAAGAAAACTTCTAAAAAACAACTAAAGATAAAATCTTCACAGCCCGGAAGCAGGCAAAGGCTTTTTTAGATAGGAATTGTAAAATAAAATGTTGAAAAAAGTAGCCTTTATTGAAATGTAATATATTTCTCTTGAAAATAGAACATTAAGAAAGTGAAAAGGTAGCCAGATAATGGGAGAAAACATTAATATCTTACCTCACCAAGGACTTTAATCTAATTTGTAAAAACGTTTACAATGGGCAAATAATTTGACCAGCAAAATAGGAGAAGTAGAAAAGAAAGGAGAGGAAGGAGAGGATCAAGCAGAGGAGGAAGAGGAAGGAGAAAGAGGAAAAAGAAAGGAAATATACATGTAGTAATTAAGCAAATGAAAAGAAGATTATCATGATTAGTCATCAGAGAAATGCAACTTTAGACTATAATATGACACCATTATGTAGATAATAGAATGACTTGATTTAAGAAAACTACAAACACCACATGGTGTCAAGGGTGTAAAACAATTGGCACTCTCATATATTACTGTAACATGGTACAGCACTTTGGAAAAGTTTTGCAGTTTCTTAAAAAATTAACCACGTACTTACCATAGGACACAGTCATTCCATTCCTAAGTCTTTGCCCAAAAGGAATAAAGTTATATGTTCACATAAAATGTGTGACAGACACAGATATTTATAGAAGCTTTATTTGTAAAATAAAAGCCTGGTAAAAATTCAAATATCGAAGAACAAGTAAATAAATAAATATAATGCGTAAGATTTGCATAGTGAAACTCATAACAATAAAAAAAGAAAAAGAGATCCATAAACTCTTCAATAGAGATAAATTTCAAAATTATGCTGAGTGACAGAAGCTAGACACAAAAGGGTACATACTGATTTATTGAAAATGCTAAAAAGTGCAAAGTAGTTTATAGTGATAAAAGGCAAATCAATGGTTCCATGCGGTCATGGGCAGAGGGGCATATGGATTGCAAAAGTGTATGTGGTAGTCAGCCTCCAATTTTGGCTACAAAAATTCCTGTATTTACTCTTTTGTGTAATCCCTTCTCACATTTTTCGGGGTTATGACTCACAGGGCATAACAGAAGTGATGCTATGTCATTTCCTAGATACTCTCACTTGGATGACTCACTCTATGGGTAGTCAGCAGCTATGCCACGGGGAAACTTGGACAACCTATTGGGCCTAAAATGATGGCTACAAGGATCTGAGCCCATCTACCAACAGCGATGTAGCTGAACCACTTTGGACACAGGTCATTCAGCACCACTCAACTTTCAGATGACTGCAGCCTAGGCAATATCTTGATAGCAACTTCATAAGAGACGTCAGACTAAGGTAATCCTAAAATCCTCGCCCACAGAAAACATGAAATAGTAAGTATTTGTTGTTTAAAGCCACTAATTATGGGGGTGACTTGTTACACAATAGAGAACTAATACAGATTTTAGTAACAAAATAGGATGCTACCATATCAAAAACTTAAAACGATGAAATTGCTTTGGAACAGGGCAGTGGACTTTGATGATAATATTAGCAAACATTTAATGAACCTTGAACAAATTATTCATGAAATTTGGACTTTGAGGTGACTATCAGTAAAGACTTAAAGAGAAGTGAAGAAAATCTTATTGGAAACTAGAAGTAAGGTCTAATTACTAAATAGTGGCAGAAAGTTTAGCAGGACTGTCATTTATAATAATGTAGAAGGCAGAAAGCGTATATAACCATGTGATCTAGCTTAAGGTGATTATAAAGCTATTACAATCTATGGGCTATTTTGTTCTTTAATGGATTTCTTACCAACATATAAGTTTGAATTAATAAATCCCTGAAATGTTCTTGGGATCCTCTTCGTTCCACAATCTTCAAACGAAACAATTTTTTCACTGACAACACATTTTTTAAGTGGTTGTAGGTGTGTTATAGAAAATCCATTGAAGGAGCACTGGCTGTGGCTGCCTGCTGTCTAAGCTGTTTGAGCTCCTTGGGGGAGGGGCAGCAGCCAGCACTGTGAATCACAACAGCCTAACTCGCCTAGCTCCCTGGGTGGGGGAAGGGAAGCACCCATTTCTATAGCTCCAGGCTGTGTTTTTACCCCACTGAAGCCAGGAAAGCTGAATGGCTTGGCCCCAAGACTTGTCCCTACAGTCCAACACAACAGCTGTGGCAATCTGTGGCTAGAGTGCCTCATCAGGCCTAACTCTGACACCTCCTTCCTCTGTGGGTGGGACTTCCCCACAGGAACTCCAATATCTACAGCTGGAGGCTCAGGGACAGAATTTGGATGGCCCTGGGCCTGAGTCCCTAGGGGAAGGGGTGACCACAGTCTCTGCAGACCAGCAGACTAGCCTCTCCTCCTGGTGGTTCTGAGGAATCTGGGAAGCCCAGGCGAGTAGGTTCCCCCCAGTGAAACACACCCTCTCCACCAAGGGACAAAGTGTGCTTCGTAAAACGGTTCCTGCTCCCTGTGCCACCAAACTGGCTGAGACCCTCTAACAGAGGTTGTCAGACACCCTATACAGAAGCGATCCTACTGGCATCAGATTGGTGCCCCTTGAGGTCAGAGGTCCCAAGAGAAGAAGTAGG
>NW_012103832.1:2297252-2299224 GCF_000951045.1 Mandrillus leucophaeus
TGGCCCCAAGACTTGTCCCTACAGTCCAACACAACAGCTGTGGCAATCTGTGGCTAGAGTGCCTCATCAGGCCTAACTCTGACACCTCCTTCCTCTGTGGGTGGGACTTCCCCACAGGAACTCCAATATCTACAGCTGGAGGCTCAGGGACAGAATTTGGATGGCCCTGGGCCTGAGTCCCTAGGGGAAGGGGTGACCACAGTCTCTGCAGACCAGCAGACTAGCCTCTCCTCCTGGTGGTTCTGAGGAATCTGGGAAGCCCAGGCGAGTAGGTTCCCCCCAGTGAAACACACCCTCTCCACCAAGGGACAAAGTGTGCTTCGTAAAACGGTTCCTGCTCCCTGTGCCACCAAACTGGCTGAGACCCTCTAACAGAGGTTGTCAGACACCCTATACAGAAGCGATCCTACTGGCATCAGATTGGTGCCCCTTGAGGTCAGAGGTCCCAAGAGAAGAAGTAGGCACCTATCTTTGCTACTCTCCAGCCTCCATGAGTGACATCTCCAGGCACAAGAGTGAATCAGTGGAACAGGGGCTGAAGCGAACCCCCAACAAACTGTAAGCCTATAGAAGAGGGACCTGACTATTGAAAGAGAAACAAACAAGCAGAAAGCAACAATGACTATATCAACAACAACAAAAAGGCCCCCACAAAACCCCATTAAAGGGTAAGCAGCATCAAAGACTGAAACTAGACAAACTCACAAACTTATGAAGATGAGAAACAATCAACAAAAAAATGTTGAAAACCCAAAAGTCCAGAGTACTTCTCCTCTAAATGATAGCAACATCTCTCCATCAAGAGTGCAGAACTGGACAGAGGATCAGATGGACCAAATGACAGAACCAGGCTTCAGAAGATGGGTAATAAAAAACTATGATGAGCTACGGAGCATGTTCTAACCCAATGCAAAGAAGCTAAGAGCCGTGACAAAAGGTTAGAGGAATTGCTAACTAGAATTACCAGTTTAGAGAGAATGTAAATGACCTGATGGAGCTTAAAAACAAAGCATAAGAACTTCGTTAAACATACACAAGTATCAACAGCCAGATAGACCAAGCAGAAGAAAGGATATCAGAGTTTGAAGGCCAACTTACTGAAACAAGAGGTGCAGATGATAATAGAGAAAAAAGAATGGAAAGTAATGAACAAATCCTCCAAGAAATATGGGACCTAATAAAAAGACCAAATCTACAATTGATTGGAGTACCAGAAGGAGACAGGGAGAATGGAAACAAGCTGGAAAACACACTTCAGAATATTAACCAGGAGAACTTCCCTCATCTAGCAAGACAGGCCAACATGCAAATTCAGGAGATACAGAGAACACCATTAAGATACTCCATGAGAAGATCAACCCCAAGACATATAATAATCAAATTCTCCAAAGTCGAAATGAAGGGAAAACTATTAAGGGCAACCAGAGAGAGAGGCCAGGTCACCTACAAAGGGAAGCCCATCAGACTAACAGTGGATCTCTCTGCAGAAACTCTACAAGCCAGAAGAGAGTGGGGGCCAATATTCAACATTCATAAAGAAAAGAATTTTTAACCCAGAATTTCATATCTGGCCAAACTAAGCTCCATGAGTGAAGGAGAAACAAAATCCTTTCCAGACAAGCAAATGCTAACGGATTTTGTTACCACCAGGTCTGCCCTGCAAGAGCTCCTGAAAGAGGCACTAAATATGGAAAGGAAAAACTGGTACCAACCACTGCAAAACCACAACAAAATATAAAGACCAATAACACTACAAAGAAACCGCATCAACTGGTGTGCAAAATAACCAAATAGCATCATGATGACAGGATCAAATTCTCACATAACAACACTAACCTTAGATGTAAATGGGCTAAATGCCCCAATTAAAAGACACAGACTGGCAAATTGGATCAGGAATCAAGACCCATCAGTGTGCTCTATTTAGGAGACCCATCTTAAGTGCAAAGACACACACAGGCTCAAAATAAAG
>NW_012103832.1:2299274-2302094 GCF_000951045.1 Mandrillus leucophaeus
AAAAAAAAAAAAAAAAGCAGGGGTTGCAAACCGAGTCTCTGACAAAACAGACTTTAAGCCAACAAAGATCAAAAAAGACAAAGAAGGGCATTACATAATGTTAAAGGGAACAATTCAACAAGGAGAGCTAAGTATTCTAAATATATATGCACCAAGTAAAGGACCACCTGGATTCATAAAACAAGTTCTTAGAAACCTACAAAGAGACTTAGACTCCCACACAATAACAGTGGCAGACTTTAACACCTCACTGTCAGTATTAGACAGATCAACGAGACAGAAAATTAACGAGGATATCAGGACTTGAACTCAACTCTGGATCAAGTGTACCCAGCAGATGTTTACAGAACTCTTTACCCCAGAAAAACAGAATATACATTCTTCTCATGGCCATGTGGCACTTATTCTAAAATCAACCACATAATTGGAAGTAAAACACTCCTCAGCAAATGCAAAAGAATGGAAATCATAACAAACAGTCTCTCAGACTACAGTGTAATCAAATTAGAACTAAGGATTTAGAAACTCACACAAGACCACACAATTTCAAGGAAATTGAACAATCTGCTCCTGAATGACTCCTGAGAAAATACTGAAATTAAGGCAGAAATCAAGAAGTTCTTTGAAACCAATGAGCACAAAGAGATAATGTACCAGAATCTCTGGGACACAGCTAAAGTTGTATTAAGAGGGAAATTTATAGCACTAAATGCCCACATCAGTAAGCTAGAAAGTTCTCAAATCAACACCCTAACATCATGATTAAAAGAGCTAGAAAGGCAAGAGCAAACTAATTCAAAAGCTAGCAGAAGATAAGAAATAACTAAGATCAGAGAAGAATTGTAGGAGATAGAGATATGAAAAACTCTGCAAAAAATCAACAAATCCAGGAGCTTCTATTTGAAAAAAAAAATTAACAAAATAGACCACTAGATAGACTAATAAAGAAAAAGAGAAAGAAGAATCAAACAGACACAATAAAAAATGATAAAGGAAATACCACTGCTGACCCCACAGAAATACAAACCACCATCAGAGAATACTATAAACACCTCTACACAAATAAACTAGGAAACCTAGAAGAAATGGGTAAATTTCTGGATGCATACGCCCTCCCAAGGTTAAATCAGGAAGAAGCTGAATCCCTGAATAGAACAGTAACATGTTCTGAAATTGAGCCCGTAATTAATAGCCTACCAACCAAAAAAGCCCAGGACCAGATGGATTCACAGCTGAATTCTACCAGACATACAAAGAGGATATGGTAACATAGGCTCTGAAACTATTCCAAACAACTGAAAAGGAGGGACTTCTCCCTAACTCATTTTATGAGACCAGCATCATCCTGATACCAAACCTGGCAGAGACATAACAAAAAAAAGAAAATTTCAGGCCAGTATCCCTGATAAACATTGATGTGAAAATCCTCAATAAAATACTGCAAACCGAATCTGGCAGCACATCAAAAAAATTGTCTCCCACAATCAAGTCAGCTTCAACTCTGGGATGCAAGGCTGGTTCAATATATGCAAATCAATAAACATAATCATCACCATAAACAGAACCAATGACAAAAAACACATAATGACCTCAATAGATGCAGAAAATTCAACATCCTTTCATGTTAAAAACTCTCAATAAATTAGGTATTGATGGAACATATCTCAAAATAGTAAGAGCTATTTATGACAAATCCACAGTCAATATCATATTGAATGGGCAAAAGCTGGAAGCATTCCCTTTGAAAACCAGTACAAGACAAGGAGGCCCTCTCTCAGCACTGCTATTCAACATAGTATTGGAAGTTCTGGCCAGGGAAATCAGGAAAGAGAAAGAATTAAAGCATATTCAAATAGGAAGACAGGAAGTCAAATTGTCTTTTTGCAGATGACATGATTTTAGATTTATAAAACCCCATTGTCTCAGCCCCAGAACTCTTTAAGCTGATAAACAACTTCAGCAAAGTCTCAGGATACAAAATCGATGTGCAAAAATCATAAGCATTCCTTTACACCAACAATAGGTAAGCAGGGAGCCAAATCCTGAATTAACTCCCATTCACAATCGCTACTAAGAGAATAAAATACCAAAGAATACAGCCAACAAGGGATGTGAAGGACCTTGTTAGGATGTAAGGAGAACTACAAACCACTGTTCAAGGAAATAAGAGATGACACAAACAGATGGAAAACATTCCACCCTCATGGATAGGAAGAATCAGTATTGTGAAAATGGCTATACTGCCCAAAGTAATTTATAGACTCAACGCTATTCCCATCAAACTACCATTGACATTTTTTCACAGAATTAGAAAAAACAATTTTAAATTATTTTTGGAATCAAAGAAGACCCTGTATAGCCAAGACAATCCTAAGTAAAAAGAACAAAGCTGGAGGCATCAGGCTACCTGACTTTAAACTATACTATAAGGCTACAGTAACCAAAACAGCATGGTACTGGTACCAAAACAGACATATAGACCAATGGAGTAGAACAGAGACCTCAGAAGTAACACCACACATTTACAACCATCTGGTCTTCAATAAACTTGACAAAAACAAGCCATGTGGAAAAGATTTCCTCTTTAGTAAATGGTGCTGGGGAAACTGGCTAACCATATGCAGAAAACTGAAACTGGACCCCTTCCTTACACCTTATACAAAAATTAACTCAAAATGGATTAACAACTTAAATGTAAAACCCAAAACCATAAAAAACCTGGAAGAAAACCTAGGCAATACCATTCAGGACATAGGCATGGGCAAAGACTCCATGACAAACACCAGAAGAATAGAAACAAAAGCCAAAATTGAAAAATGG
>NW_012103832.1:2303857-2308123 GCF_000951045.1 Mandrillus leucophaeus
AAAAAAGAAAATCAATTGAAGTCTTCAAAGTACCAGTATTTAAATATTAAATATCCCATAAAAACATACCAGATTTTGATTTATTCCAAAAACAACTCAATATTTACTCTAGACATGATTTATTGAAAAATAATCAGGGACAAATTAAAGACACTGAACTTGTCACTATTTTCATCTTGATACACGAAAAGACCAGGCAGTAACCCTACATAATAAAACTGAGCTATAACTTTGTAGAAAAGAAAAACCCAATAAAAAAGTAAAGAGGACAATAAGCACATTTTATTTCTGACCTGATTTATTTCAAAGAAATGAAACAATTAAAAAGGTAAATCACTAAATAAATAATATTTCATGTTTAATATTTTTACATTTATGCAGTTGTATATTTTAATTGAAAACAAACTTGAAGACTCTAATATTGTCATATTTATTTTGGTTCCTAGTGAAAAGACAGGCTATTAGCCTTACTTAGAAAAAGAGACGTTACAGAATCATTTTCTTGAACCAAGATGTCAAAATGATTTGAAGAAAGATAAATGTTTCTCATTACATTTTAATTACCACATGGAATTTGAATGGAAAGATATTCATAAATGCTTGTATCACTTTTTATTTTTAACTATGCAGGAATGAGAAGTCACTAAGGTCGACTTGTAAATAACTATAGAACCATATCATACAAGGAATAATTTGAAGAAAGACAAGAGTCAAGTTGTTATAAGGTAAAATATATTTAGGTTTTCTATTATCTAAAGTCACACTGGAATTAAGAGTCATGACCACTCATAGCTATTGTGGAAGGAAAACAGCCTATCATTGTACTTGCCACGTGCTTTGCAAATATTGAAGGTGTCATATTCATAATCATATAGGGGTCTGATATTCCACATTAATATCAAAGCAAAGCTAGAGATTATTTCAGACAGATAACTTTGCATTTACTACTCTTCTTCCAGTATTCTTAAGACAAGAATGGTTATATGTGGCTGGTCTTCTGCATAAATGACTTCTTTCTCCCCAAGCATTCTCCACTAATTGAGGAATGGAAGATAATTCTAAGCAGAATTCTACGAATTTTGCTATCAAGGCACATTTTCTTCTCAAGTAAAGTTTCTTAACGTTCACAATATTAACATTTAGAGCTTGATAATTTTTGTTTTGAGGGACTGTCCTGTGCGTCATAGAATGGTCAGCAGCATTTCTAACCTCTACCTACTAGATGCACCTTCCCCCAAGTTATGACAATCCAGAATGTCTCCAGACTTTTTTTTAATGTGGAAAATTGTACTCCTCTACCCTTGGGAACAATTGCACTAAAGTTAAAAAAGAAAAAAAAAAAAGAGAGAGGGCGGTGGGCGGGGGGAGGGAGGGAGAGAGACAGAGAGAGAGAGAAAGAGAGAGAGATAGATTATGGAGTAGGAAATGTTTCTGCTTTCCCAATGATCAATAAAATATAGGTCACTGAGGGTTTCATAGTTGAATGCTAAAGAGTTCCTTAAAATCTAATTCCAAGTATCAATTGGAAGAAAATTCTTTGCACAGAGAAATAACATCCATACTTTCCTTTTGTACCTTTTTTGCTATGAGGACTAGTATCAAGATAGGAAGAATTTGCTGAGACTAGATAGTTGTGATAATTCAATGAATAAGCCTGGGGAAACTGAATTTTTCCCAACATGATTGGGCCATGACTTGTCCTGAATCACATGGAAAGGGGCTTATAATTTAGAGACAGTAAAGTCCTTTCATGATTTTCTTTGCTAACAGTCTGGTTTACTCCTATATCCTTGCTAGTTACTAAGATAGTCCCCAGAGTAATCCAGGACACTTTGATGGTAGCATACGTCACTCTCATCATGCTATTATGATTGCCAGGACCTTTCCTTCTTCTTTCTCACTGTTACAATATCCTTGCTGGTTTCTAAGATATTCCTCAGAGTAATGCAGGACGCTGTTGGTAGCATATGTCACTCTCATCATGCTATTAGGACTGACAGGACCTTTCTTCCCTCTTCTTTGCTGTTTCAATGTTGGATAACATTAATCAATAATGCCACTCTTTCCCCTGATCCCTTTACTGCCTCAGAATCCTCACCAGAGCTCTCTGAGAAATGTATGTCCTAGTAATTTCATGTCCAAAAGATAAGAATGGGTGACAAACATTTGTGTTGTTCTTTAAAAATAGAAAATGTTCAAAATTCTTTTTTATTTGAGTTTCAATACAGCTTTTTGATATATCAACAGAAAATCTTACGTTAGTTATGAGTGCTGTTAAGGGAGATTGTTCAAGTTCTTGTGACTAGAAAGTTACAAAGACAGCCTGTGGTATCTTCACTCTGGAAAAGAACTTCTCTACTTCCACCCCTAGGAAAAGATCCAATTTAAGGCAGGCTAAAAGTGTGATGTATTCTATATATTTTATTTATGATATTAACTATATCTTAAATATTTTATTAATATGTTTAATGATTGGATGTTTGGCTTGAAACAGCCCTAAGGGCAAGGTCCTTGTCCAAATGAAAGATATTTATAAATTTTACCATATAACAAAGACATTTAAGTGGATTTCGGTGAATCATAAATACACTCTCTTTCTGTTTTAACTAAATCAGACATTGTGACATAGTAGGAATCTCAACTTGAAATCAAGCAGTCATTAGCTTAGGATTCATCATTGTCTTGTGCTTAAGAAACTGATAATGTCAGTGCTCTAGGATAGGTATGACTGCCTGGGTTCTAACTGGATGACGGTCAAAGGAAGGAAAACAACCACCAAATTTGGCTTAGAACAATGCCTTAGAGGGGAGACAGGATTCTGAGAATAACATGGTATCTCCCTCAAGTTATTGTAACATCTGGCACAGCCATCACAGGTTTATGCCTGAATCATTCAGAGACACTGACTATAAGCAAAAACTAAAAGAGCTAACAAATTCAAAAATGCATATTCTTATGATACTGAAAACAAGCCCAATAATGAAAGAAAATCCTGTGAGATGCTGAGAGCCGAAGCAGCTCTGCCTGGGAACTTAGGCAACAGAGTTACCTTCCCCAAGGAAGGGGTGAGAGTTTTCTCCTATTCTCCATGCTTTGGCCCCCATAAAGGGCTACAGAACATGGTGGTGACTCATTAGACATGCACAACTGTGACTTGGCACAGACCAGTTTGTGCCTGCAGTGCTGGTAGTCAGTGACTTGGCAGGAGCAGCAACAGAAGCCTCTGTACAGATAGGAGTTGCAGAGCTGCTTGAAGGACAACACAAATTTCTGGAGCCCTAACACCACAGAAGGAAAATAACTCATGTAACAGGGCAGCCAGAAGAATGTGTTCATTTCTATGTGCAACATGACTGAAAGACCACTTTTCTTCTAATGTGGATTCAGAAACCGAGGCTGGGTATTACTGACTTGGTTTAATTTTTCCTTGTATTACCTTATATTACATAACATCCTGAGAAAACACATGCAACTAATTAACACCTTTGATTGAGTTGACCAAAGAAGCCTAGTGAAAATCACATTAAAAGAGAATGGTGCTAGTGGTTTCATTTAACTCATTGATCCCCTGTCCAAATGTTCACTCTAGTTATATATCTTTTTTTAAGCTCCAGATTAAAGAGAAATAGTATATCTCAATTGCTTTTCATTTACTAATTCATACGATTAATTGAAAACCTATTATCTGCCCTTCCTAGGTATTGAAAATAGAGTGGTAATGAGAGAACAGGTGCTTGTTCTCGTAAAAGGCACATCCTTGTGGGAACCAAGTAAACAAGTAAACGAATTACATAATTTCAGGTAAGGGCAAGCACAAAGCAAAAATAAAATCGGATGACATATGAGTGACTGTGAGGTGGGGGGTCTGCTTTACATTGGCTTTGTTTTAGGGGGGCATATTTCAATTGGACTTAAATAATGAGACAGAGCCAGACAAAAAAATTCTGGGGGAGACATTCTAGGAAAAGAGGTGTCCAGTGCAACGGTTGAAAGAGGGGGAAAGTTTGGCATGTTCAAGGAAGAAAAGAGAAGTCAGCATGGCTAGAACTTACTGAGACAGAGAAAGGAAGAGGTGAGATTGAAGAGTCAGAGGCAAATTCTACTTGGCTTTAGAGTCCATGATAAAAACATAGATTTCATTCTAAGTGTGATGGGAAAGGCATGAAAGTATGAAGCAGCAGAATGTTTGTTATTAGCTGTGTGGAGACTAGTTTTAGGGAGTCTGTGTAGTACTTCAGTTAAAAATTAAAAAGAAAACAGAACTTT
>NW_012103832.1:2310768-2315689 GCF_000951045.1 Mandrillus leucophaeus
AAAAATGCATATTCTTATGATACTGAAAACAAGCCCAATAATGAAAGAAAATCCTGTGAGATGCTGAGAGCCGAAGCAGCTCTGCCTGGGAACTTAGGCAACAGAGTTACCTTCCCCAAGGAAGGGGTGAGAGTTTTCTCCTATTCTCCATGCTTTGGCCCCCATAAAGGGCTACAGAACATGGTGGTGACTCATTAGACATGCACAACTGTGACTTGGCACAGACCAGTTTGTGCCTGCAGTGCTGGTAGTCAGTGACTTGGCAGGAGCAGCAACAGAAGCCTCTGTACAGATAGGAGTTGCAGAGCTGCTTGAAGGACAACACGAATTTCTGGAGCCCTAACACCACAGAAGGAAAAAAACTCATGTCACAGGGCAGCCAGAAGAATGTGTTCATTTCTATGTGCAACATGACTGAAAGACCACTTTTCTTCTAATGTGGATTCAGAAACCGAGGCTGGGTATTACTGACTTGGTTTAATTTTTCCTTGTATTACCTTATATTACATAACATCCTGAGAAAACACATGCAACTAATTAACACCTTTGATTGAGTTGACCAAAGAAGCCTAGTGAAAATCACATTAAAAGAGAATGGTGCTAGTGGTTTCATTTAACTCATTGATCCCCTGTCCAAATGTTCACTCTAGTTATATATCTTTTTTTAAGCTCCAGATTAAAGAGAAATAGTATATCTCAATTGCTTTTCATTTACTAATTCATACGATTAATTGAAAACCTATTATCTGCCCTCCCTAGGTATTGAAAATAGAGTGGTAATGAGAGAACGGGTGCTTGTTCTCGTAAAAGGCACATCCTTGTGGGAACCAAGTAAACAAGTAAACGAATTACATAATTCCAGGTAAGGGCAAGCGCAAAGCAAAAATAAAATCGGATGACATATGAGTGACTGTGAGGTGGGGGGCCGCCTTAAAATGGGCTTGGTTTAAGGGGGCAAAATTCAAATGGAACTAAAAAAAGAAAAAAAACCAAAAAAAAAAAATTCTGGGGGAGACATTCTAGGAAAAGAGGTGTCCAGTGCAACGGTTGAAAGAGGGGGAAAGTTTGGCATGTTCAAGGAAGAAAAGAGAAGTCAGCATGGCTAGAACTTAGTGAGACAGAGAAAGGAAGAGGTGAGATTGAAGAGTCAGAGGCAAATTCTATTTGGCTTTAGAGTCCATGATAAAAACATAGATTTCATTCTAAGTGTGATGGGAAAGGCATGAAAGTATGAAGCAGCAGAATGTTTGTTATTAGCTGTGTGGAGACTAGTTTTAGGGAGTCTGTGTAGTACTTCAGTTAAAAATTAAAAAGAAAACAGAACTTTCTAGAGTCCAATATTTAGGACTGCATAATTTACACTATTTTTTCTTCTTATGAAGATGATTACATTTGTTCATTAATGTCAAGAGTTTAATGACAATATTACTGACTTAACAGTAATATGTGGAAAAGAAAATCACCGTTATAATTTCTGATTTTAATATTAGTGTCATTTATAATAAAGTTATGATGCTACACTGCATAAAATTCAGTCATAACCAGAGTATTTATAATAATTTTTAAAGTAATTATTGTGCCATTTTTAAGGTCAATAAGACAATTGCCCTTTTGAATTGAAGATACATATAAAATCAGCCATTTATCATTTTATTAACAATTATTAACAGGAGAAAGCCAATTTTGCCTTCACTAAATACCTATTTTTAATAAATTCAAGTGAAGACAATTAAGGTTTCAATTGGTGTGTCTTTATGAATAATTAGATTCCTTATATTTTGACACTTGAACGATTTAATTCATCAATTACTGAATACTCAAATCTGTTATTGCAACATGAAGTAAACAGACCATTAGTTGAAGGGTTGGAAAAATCCTAGTTTTACTTTTTTTTTTTTTTAAACAAATGTAGACACTTGGATGACTATTTCTAATACAGAGAATATTTCAGTTTCATTCTCTATCCTAGTAGAAACAAGCGTAGTTCCTTGTTCATAGTCGTAGTTTGAGAAATGTGTGGTTATTATTCTAAGTAAATCTATGAGATATTAATTTTCTTTTCTATAGACAGAATAAATACATACATTTTACTCTTTAGGTTATAGCACAATTTCTGGAGATCCATTTTTGTAAGAGTAAAATTGAGAATTAAAAGGCTAGTATTGGCCGGGTGCAGTTGCTCTCACCTGTAATCCCAGCACTTTGGGGGGCCAGGGCGGGTAGATCACGAGGTCAGGAGATGGAGACCATCCTGGTTAACACAGTGAAACTCCGTCTCTACTAAAAAATATAAAAAATTAGCTGGGCGTGGTGGCGGGGTAGTCCCAGCTACTCGGGAGGCTGAGGCAGGAGAATGGCGTGAACCTGGGAGGCGGAGCTTGCAGTGAGCCAAGATTGCACCACTGCACTCCAGCCTGGGCGACAGAGCAAGACTGTCTCAAAAAAAAAAAAAAAAAAAAATTTAAAAAAGGCTAGTATTGCTTCTTACTCTTTCAAATATAGAAAAACAACTCCATATATTTTGCTAATATTTCCTTGAATTGTTTTTATATTTGAATAATAGTCTTTTGAGATATCCTGAGGCCAAAAAAGTATTATGAAAATAAAATGAATGTCATACACTATAATGTAACAATTTTACAAAATATTTTAAAGTAAAATCATATAATCCAGAAGCCATTTAAGTCAACTTCCCGCCTTCGAGTACAACAAACTATTTTAAAAATTGAACTTGAGTGTTTGTCATATCAAAGTATTATTTCATGATATATAAGCCACAAATGGGGAAATATCTGAGCTAGGATAAAAAGATGTATTTTGATGTCTAGTATCTCAAACAATACAAAGAATCACACATTATTATACCCATCTTAGAAATAAAAAAAATAAGGCTCAAAAGAACTGAAACACAGATTGAGAAGCTCAGGTTGATTTAGTCCTAAAATTTTTATGATGCTTCCTTTCCTTGTGTTACTTGCATACTTATTTGTGAAAATAAATTCTCACATCTATATTTAAAGAGCATTGACATTTTGTTTCATATTTAAATGTTTTCATTGTAAACATTATGCCCTAAAGTTACATATCACATGGGCTAGATACATGGGAAATGTACTACTTAATTAGCTGGTATACTTTTTCGATAGGCCTCTGCCTATAGAATTTAGGTTGTGTAAAACTGTGATATTCAGACATTATTAATATTCCTTTAGAAATAGTAAAATAAAAAACCAATAATTTTACTGCAGCTTGCTAATGAAATTGTATCAGACATTCAAAAAATGAATCAGTCCATTCAAGCACATATCATGTTAACATTATAATTGAGTTTTAAGTAGGTCATCCAAAACGATACAGAAAAAATATATGCATATCCAAACTAGGGGAAACAATGAGGATCCAGAACACCATCATTCAATTCACATTCAGATCTTTTCAAATCACATTTAATGTGTTTTTTCAGGCAAATGCCCTTCATGAATCCTCTGCTCCAGTGAAATTATATGCTTTGAACTCTTCTTGTGTCTGCCACTTTGTGTCCGCCTTGCTGAACGGATGACTCTCCTTTCTCTTCTTTGCCCAACTAAATCCTGTCTGCCCTTTAGATACAAATAAATAATTACTGCCATAACTATGATGTATTTTGTCATAAGCCCTTTTTCCTCTATAATCCAAGAGCATTTAAAATTATGTCAATACTTATATGCATTTTGAATACACAGTGTATTTTAACATTACAAAATGAAAGTTTGCATAAATATAATTTTTTATAGAAGTATAACCTATACTTTTCTAGGTTTTCTTTCTATTTCAGCTACAACCACAGTCGCTAAATATTTCTCTAAATATACAAGTTTCTAAGTATCTATCTTCTTATGTATTCTTTATATTCCTATGTATTTTCTTAATTTCACTGAATATAAAAATTTTTGTTTATTTTCTTCACAGATGTCTCCCCAGTGACTAAACAGAGTCAGGCACATATCTTGGGCTCATGTAATATTTGTTGTATCTCTATTCAGAGACTCTGTTAGGCCAAAAGGCAGAAGATAAAATCTTAGTCAATTCTAAGTAAACCCAGCAATTTGAAGCTTAACTCTCACTAATTCAGAATTCCCAGCAATTCTCTCATTCTTTTCTCCCAATTTGTTGGGACTCATGTAGAGAAAATGGTGTTGGAAGAGGTCATCTATTTGTAATTACTAATCATTGTCCTCTCATTGGTCACTCTCAATGGCATCTGCCCAGACATTCAGTTTGTCTCCATGATCCTTTGAGATGATCTCCAGGGTTGGTCTGAGCACTCTGTACCTACTCATCTTTACTCATGGTATCTTTAAGTTTCCCAGCCTTCTCACAGTCACTCAAGTGCCTACCTCTGGGGCTAATGAAGACTCAGTAACATGACCTTTATCTCAATGGTAACAGTACCTAAGAATCACATGTACTTCCTCTACTGTTCACCTCCTATATTTTCTAATGCTTCTGCCTAGCCAACTTGTAGAATCATCTCTCCACCTCTAACATCTTTCACCTATAGTTTAGGAACTAGTCTGCAGGAAGAACCAAAATGAATAGCTTCTGTATCAGTGTTCTTCATCACACCATTAAGTAGACTTCCCTACACCCTGATGCCATTTGTACCCATAACTTGAACTGGTAGGGACAGAAAATGAAACACTTGCATGGATGTGAAGGTCTGCTGAGTCAATTGACACTTTTTCCTTAACTGTTTTTTCCTAATAGGTGAATTACCATTGGCCCAATGTCATTACCTCAAGAGAGAGGATGTCACTGTTTTTTTTAATTAAAAGTTATAGATAGAATATAATAAACCATCTTAATCTAATGGTTGTGAAGAAAAACAGGCAAATAGAGAAACAAACAAACAAAAAAAGCAGAATTGAAAATTTGACCTGGT
>NW_012103832.1:2315739-2322462 GCF_000951045.1 Mandrillus leucophaeus
AATCACATTTAATGTGTTTTTTCAGGCAAATGCCCTTCATGAATCCTCTGCTCCAGTGAAATTATATGCTTTGAACTCTTCTTGTGTCTGCCACTTTGTGTCCGCCTTGCTGAACGGATGACTCTCCTTTCTCTTCTTTGCCCAACTAAATCCTGCCTGCCCTTTAGATACAAATAAATAATTACTGCCGTAACTATGATGTATTTTGTCATAAGCCCTTTTTCCTCTATAATCCAAGAGCATTTAAAATTATGTCAATACTTATATGCATTTTGAATACACAGTGTATTTTAACATTACAAAATGAAAGTTTGCATAAATATAATTTTTTATAGAAGTATAACCTATACTTTTCTAGGTTTTCTTTCTATTTCAGCTACAACCACAGTCGCTAAATATTTCTCTAAATATACAAGTTTCTAAGTATCTATCTTCTTATGTATTCTTTATATTCCTATGTATTTTCTTAATTTCACTGAATATAAAAATTTTTGTTTATTTTCTTCACAGATGTCTCCCCAGTGACTAAACAGAGTCAGGCACATATCTTGGGCTCATGTAATATTTGTTGTATCTCTATTCAGAGACTCTGTTAGGCCAAAAGGCAGAAGATAAAATCTTAGTCAATTCTAAGTAAACCCAGCAATTTGAAGCTTAACTCTCACTAATTCAGAATTCCCAGCAATTCTCTCATTCTTTTCTCCCAATTTGTTGGGACTCATGTAGAGAAAATGGTGTTGGAAGAGGTCATCTATTTGTAATTACTAATCATTGTCCTCTCATTGGTCACTCTCAATGGCATCTGCCCAGACATTCAGTTTGTCTCCATGATCCTTTGAGATGATCTCCAGGGTTGGTCTGAGCACTCTGTACCTACTCATCTTTACTCATGGTATCTTTAAGTTTCCCAGCCTTCTCACAGTCACTCAAGTGCCTACCTCTGGGGCTAATGAAGACTCAGTAACATGACCTTTATCTCAATGGTAACAGTACCTAAGAATCACATGTACTTCCTCTACTGTTCACCTCCTATATTTTCTAATGCTTCTGCCTAGCCAGCTTGTAGAATCATCTCTCCACCTCTAACATCTTTCACCTATAGTTTAGGAACTAGTCTGCAGGAAGAACCAAAATGAATAGCTTCTGTATCAGTGTTCTTCATCACACCATTAAGTAGACTTCCCTACACCCTGATGCCATTTGTACCCATAACTTGAACTGGTAGGGACAGAAAATGAAACACTTGCATGGATGTGAAGGTCTGCTGAGTCAATTGACACTTTTTCCTTAACTGTTTTTTCCTAATAGGTGAATTACCATTGGCCCAATGTCATTACCTCAAGAGAGAGGATGTCACTGTTTTTTTTATTAAAAGTTATAGATAGAATATAATAAACCATCTTAATCTAATGGTTGTGAAGAAAAACAGGCAAATAGAGAAACAAACAAACAAAAAAAGCAGAATTGAAAATTTGACCTGGTGAGCATCCTGCAAACTTACCAAACAAGATACTGAGTAAATCACAGGCCCTTAACCTTAGATTCAACCACTGAAACACAACTAAGTCTCCTTCATTCCCACCATGCCTGAGATCTGGTGCCCTTGCGCTAAACCGAGAGAAAACTTCTACTACCTAATTTTAAAATTTGTCATGCCCAGCATGTCCTCATTCTCTAATCCCTTTTTATGCAAACTAGTTTCTTATTATAATAGGAACACAATGAGAAATGCTCGCTATTTATTGCATTCTTAGTGTAGGTCAGAAACTGTTCTAAGTGCTTCAAAAAGAGCATTTATTTGTGCTCACAGCAACTTTATCAGGCCATCCTTATCATTCCCATTTTATACATGATAGATCCAGGTATTGACCAAATGAGCGAGTGGTTCAATGTTTTGCCCAGGATCATAGAGCTAGTGTGTGGAAGAGAAAGGATTCAAACCTCCTGACACCTAAATTTATACTTCTAACTTTTAAGCCAAATAGCTTCCAACAAAAGATCCTTATCCAATGATTTTTTGAGGTTCCTCCGCTCCATGAACCAATATGACCCATGCAGTTCCATCATATTTACTGAACCCTGATTTTAAGGAAACAACTTGTGAAACAGCTCAACAGGTCCCTGACTATTCAATTACCACAGTGCATCCAGTATTTAAGTACCAATCAGAATTAAAGTGGATACAACTGCACCTTTTCAGACAAGGTATCTCTCCAGAGACACTCTCAGTAGTAGCTCAGAAAATTTTTCTAGCTCCTGTTCTGCAGTGGTTTCTTCCTGTGGTGGCTTCGTACTCTGCCAACTTAACCAAGTTGGAACTATGTTTCCCAGAATCCCTTTTCCCCATAGTTCTTGGGTAGGATTGGCCACATTAGTTTATTCCATGAGTTTCTGGAATGAAGAAGTAAAGCCACGTTTATTCTCTGACAATTAATGTAGGGTCAGAACACATTGCAATTCATATACATTTTCTTGGACCTCATAGCCTATCTTGTTGGCCTCAAGCAGCAGCAGCTCTTTCAACTCTTTTTGTTTTTCAGCTTCCCTGACTCCTAGGCCATTGTGTATTTAACAACAAAATGAAGAGTGCCTGCTTCTCCTGCAAGTAAACCTCATCACTAAAATGAGGGGCCAACAGAGATTCCCGCTCATACAGGCTCTGCTTAATTCTGACTCTCCCCTGCTTCACGATAAATCTTTTCTTTCCAAGTGACTGCCCTGTGGACTTTAGGTCAGGCTCCAGAAGCAGAAACAACAGCCACATATAAAGTGCAATATAGATTGCATCTAGGGATTCTGCTTTCAATACATCCTCCTACTCCTCTTTGACAATTTCCCCATATGCCTGCTAGCCCTCTCTTTGTGTGCATAGAAATAATTGAAGGAGAATCTTTAGTAAATCGCTTGTACCTAATAAGCACTTGTTTCATTAAACCTGTCTAAAAAACCTGAAGAGGGTATACACATCAATGTTCTACTCAGTCATAAAAGCTTTGGTAAATGTGGTCAAGAAAGAATAGAAGGGTGAAGGGGCATTTGAGTGGACTTTTCATGTATAAGCAATATATGGCTGTTAGAGAGAATCCTCCAGGAAACATCCATGCTCAGTGGGGAAGCAGTCCGGGATCCATTCACAAAGGTATCAGTCTTGCAGATGAGTATTTCTCAAAATTTTGACATTCACTGGACATTTAATGAGCACTTGGCATTCACATAAAACACAAACTTTAGGAGCATAAATCTTTATATATTACATATTATTTTAAATCAATAGTAGTCCCTAGTAAAGGTAATAACAAAACTAGTTTCATATAAATGATAGGTTAAGATTGTGTTAAATAATTCATCACAATTCCTATATTCAGCTTGATGGCAAATAACCACAGGTAAATATCTACACCTAGTGGGTTTTGTTTCTTATATTTCTTCTATTAAGTTGGAAAGTCCTAATTCACAATGATTCAACCTAAACATCTGGTAGCCCTGTTCTGAGCATTATGAGATTTTTTTTTTAACTAAAAGTAACACAGTGATTTAGCGATTTCTCGCTGAAGAAAATAGAGACTATTTTGATAGCCACAGTACGATGAGTGCAAATTGGGGCTGAAAAGGATATTTTTGTTGTTGCATTGTATGTAATTTAAATGTGATTTTTAAACATGCATAATAAAGTTTCTGAAGAACAAATAAAATGATTATGTGATGAGACAAACCTCAAAAGCAAAACTATTTTCTTTGTTTTTTAGAAAGTTTATTATACCTATTCAAAAAGATGGTGTTATGTGCAAAAGGTAGTACAGTCTTAAAAAGAGTGTCTTAAAAATCAGTGTTATTAAAAATATTTAACAAGGCAAATTTTAATTATAACACTTGTAGATATTTATGCATTACAATGAGAGCATTTTAATCTTTACATTATGTAATAATCAAATCAGTGTCTTTAACTGATATGGTTTGTCTATGTCCCCACTCAAATCTCATCCTGAATTGTAGTCCCACAATTTCCACATGTTGTGGGAAGTAACTGAATCATGGGGATGGGTCTTTCCCATGTTATTTTTGTGATGGTGTAAAAGTCTCACAAGATCTGATGGTTTTATAAAGGGGAGATTCCCTGCACCAGCTCTCTTCTCTTGTCTGCCACCATGTGAGACGTGCCTTTCACCTTCTGCCATGATTGTGAGGCCTCCCCAGCCATGTGGAACTTGTGAGTCCATTAAACTTATTTCTTCTGTAAATTGCCCAGTCTCAGGTATATATTTATCAGCAATGTGAAAATAGACTAATACAGTAAATTGGTACGAGTAGAGTGGGACAGTGCTGAGAAGATACCCGAAAATGTGCAACTGGCTTTGGAACTGGGTAACAGGCAGAGGTTGGAACAGTTTGCAGGGCTCAGAAGAAGACAGGAAAATGTGGAGTTTGGAACTCCCTGGAGATTTGTTGAATGGCTTTGAACAAAATGCTGATAATGATTTGGACAATGAAATTCAAGCTGAAGTGGTCTCAAATGGAAATGAGGAACTTGTTGGGAACTGAAGCAAAGGTGACTCTTGTTATTTTTCAGCAAAGAGACTGGTGGCATTTTGTCACTGCCCTAGAGATTTGTGGAACTTTAAACTAGAAAGAGATGATTTGGGGTATCTGGCAGAAGAAATTTCCAATCAGTAAAGCATGCAAGAGGTGACTTGGATGCTGTTAAAGGCATTCAGTTTTAAAAGGGAAACAGAACATAAAATAAAAGTTTGGAAAATTTGCACCTGACAATGTGATAGAAAAGAAAATTCCATTTTCTGAGGAGAAATTCAAGCCAGCTGCAGAAATTTGCATAAGTAACAAGGAGTCCAGTGTTAATCCTCTAGACAATGGGGAGTATGTCTCCAGGGCTTGTCGGAGACCTTTGTCACAGCCCCTCTCATCACAGATTCAGAGACCTAGGAGGAAAAAATGGCTTTGTGGGCTGGTGCCAGAGTCCTGCTGTGTGCAGTTTAGGGACTTGGTGCTCTGCATCCCAGTCATAACTAAAAGGGGCCAAGGTACAGGTCAGTCTATGGCTTCAGAGGGTGCAAGCCCCAAGTCTTGGCAGCTTTCACATGGTGTTGAGCCTGTGGCCCCACAGAAGTCAAGAATTAAGGTTTGGGAACCGCTACCTAGATTTCAGAGGATGCATGGAAACTCTTGGATGAGCAGGTAGAAGTTTGCTGCAGGGATGGGGCCCTCATGGAGAACCTCTGCTAGGGCAGTGTGAAAGGGAAATATAGCATGTGAGCCCCCACACAGAATCCTTACTGGGGCACTGCCTAGTGGAGCTGTGAGAAGAGGGTCACTGTCCTACAGAACCAGAATGGTAGAGCAACAGATAGCTTGCACTGTGCACCTGGAAAAGCTAAAGACACTAAATGCCAGCCTGTGAAAGCAGCCGGGAAGGGGTCTATAACTTGCAAAGCCACAGTGCATAAATGTGACCTGGATGTGAGATGTGGAGTCCAAGGAGATCATTTTGGAGCTTTAAGATTTGACTGCCCCATTGGATTTTAGACTTGCAAGGGGCCTGTAGTCCCTTTGTTTTGGATAATTTCTCCCATTTGGAAAGCCTGTATTTACCCAATGCCTCTACCCTCATTGCATCTAGGAAGTAATTAACTTACTTTTGATTTTACAGGCTCATAGGTGGAAGGGACATGCCTTGTCTTAGATGAGGCTTTAGACTGTGGACTTTTGAGTTATTGACTAAATAAGTAAAGACTTTGGGGGACTGTTGGGAAGGCATGATTGGCTTTGAAATGTGAGGACATGAGATTTGAGAGGGGCAGGGGCAGAATAATATGGTTTGGCTGTGTCCCTACTGAAATCTCATCTTGAACTGTAACTCCCACAATTTTCACGTGTTGTGGGAGGGACCTGGAGGGAGGTAATTGAATCATGGGGGTGAATCTTTTCTGTGCCATTCTCATGATAGTGAATAAGTCTCATGAAATCTGATGGTTTTATTAAGGGGAATTTCCCTGCACAAGCTCTTTTCTCTTGTCTGCCACCATGTGAGACATGCTTTCCACTTTTCTCTATGATTGTGAGTCCTCCCCAGACACGTGGAACTGTAAGTTCATTAAACCTTTCTTTTGTAGATTGCCCAGTCTTGAGTACTTCTTTATCAGCAGTGTGAAAATGGACTAATACATTAACATTTCCATTATCACAGATACTCATTCTTTATGGTGAGAACATTAAAATCCTTTCCTCTAGCTGTTTTGAAATATATCATATAAAATTGTTAACTATATCACTCTTCTGTACAATAGCACCCCAGAACTTATTCCTCCTAATTTATGACCCTGTGCCTGTAAACAACCTGTTCTCACTCCTTTTTCCCCTCCCTTCCCCAGCCTCTGGTAACCACTATTTTACTGACTACTTCTGTGAGATCAGCTTTTTTAGATTCCACTGAATGATATCTTGTGATAGTTGCCTTTCTGTGCCTGGCTCACTTCACTTAACATGATGTCCTCCTGGTTCACCCATGTTGCTGCAAATGATAGAATTTCATTCTTTTTATGGCTACATACTACTTTATTGTGTATACATATCACATTTTCTTTCTCCACTGATCCACTGATGGACACTTTGGTTGATTCCATATCTTGACCATTGCTAACACTGCTGTAATCAACACGGAAGTACACATATCTTTTTGACATACCAAAGAAATACTGATTTCATTTTTTT
>NW_012103832.1:2323687-2328510 GCF_000951045.1 Mandrillus leucophaeus
ATTAAGGTTTGGGAACCGCTACCTAGATTTCAGAGGATGCATGGAAACTCTTGGATGAGCAGGTAGAAGTTTGCTGCAGGGATGGGGCCCTCATGGAGAACCTCTGCTAGGGCAGTGTGAAAGGGAAATATAGCATGTGAGCCCCCACACAGAATCCTTACTGGGGCACTGCCTAGTGGAGCTGTGAGAAGAGGGTCACTGTCCTACAGAACCAGAATGGTAGAGCAACAGATAGCTT
The DNA here is from genome assembly GCF_000951045.1 of Mandrillus leucophaeus. NCBI lineage: Eukaryota > Metazoa > Chordata > Mammalia > Primates > Cercopithecidae > Mandrillus > Mandrillus leucophaeus. The sequence goes on from NW_012103832.1 coordinate 2,323,926, forward strand.
GCACTGTGCACCTGGAAAAGCTAAAGACACTAAATGCCAGCCTGTGAAAGCAGCCGAGAAGGGGTCTATAACTTGCAAAGCCACAGTGCATAAATGTGACCTGGATGTGAGATGTGGAGTCCAAGGAGATCATTTTGGAGCTTTAAGATTTGACTGCCCCATTGGATTTTAGACTTGCAAGGGGCCTGTAGCCCCTTTGTTTTGGATAATTTCTCCCATTTGGAAAGCCTGTATTTACCCAATGCCTCTACCCTCATTGCATCTAGGAAGTAATTAACTTACTTTTGATTTTACAGGCTCATAGGTGGAAGGGACATGCCTTGTCTTAGATGAGGCTTTAGACTGTGGACTTTTGAGTTATTGACTAAATAAGTAAAGACTTTGGGGGACTGTTGGGAAGGCATGATTGGCTTTGAAATGTGAGGACATGAGATTTGAGAGGGGCAGGGGCAGAATAATATGGTTTGGCTGTGTCCCTACTGAAATCTCATCTTGAACTGTAACTCCCACAATTTTCACGTGTTGTGGGAGGGACCTGGAGGGAGGTAATTGAATCATGGGGGTGAATCTTTTCTGTGCCATTCTCATGATAGTGAATAAGTCTCATGAAATCTGATGGTTTTATTAAGGGGAATTTCCCTGCACAAGCTCTTTTCTCTTGTCTGCCACCATGTGAGACATGCTTTCCACTTTTCTCTATGATTGTGAGTCCTCCCCAGACACGTGGAACTGTAAGTTCATTAAACCTTTCTTTTGTAGATTGCCCAGTCTTGAGTACTTCTTTATCAGCAGTGTGAAAATGGACTAATACATTAACATTTCCATTATCACAGATACTCATTCTTTATGGTGAGAACATTAAAATCCTTTCCTCTAGCTGTTTTGAAATATATCATATAAAATTGTTAACTATATCACTCTTCTGTACAATAGCACCCCAGAACTTATTCCTCCTAATTTATGACCCTGTGCCTGTAAACAACCTGTTCTCACTCCTTTTTCCCCTCCCTTCCCAGCCTCTGGTAACCACTATTTTACTGACTACTTCTGTGAGATCAGCTTTTTTAGATTCCACTGAATGATATCTTGTGATAGTTGCCTTTCTGTGCCTGGCTCACTTCACTTAACATGATGTCCTCCTGGTTCACCCATGTTGCTGCAAATGATAGAATTTCATTCTTTTTATGGCTACATACTACTTTATTGTGTATACATATCACATTTTCTTTCTCCACTGATCCACTGATGGACACTTTGGTTGATTCCATATCTTGACCATTGCTAACACTGCTGTAATCAACACGGAAGTACACATATCTTTTTGACATACCAAAGAAATACTGATTTCATTTTTTTGTGTGTATACCCAGTAGTAGGATTGCTGGATCATATAGTAGTTGTATATTTAATTTTTTGAGGAACCTCCATGCTGTTTTCCCTAGGGCATGTACTAATTTGCATTCCCACCAATATGTGAAAGTTTCTCTTTCTCTATATTCTTGCTGCTATTCGTTATCTTTTGACTTTTTGATAATAGTAACAAGACAGTTTTAAATAATTTTGCTCTGAAAAATTAAGTTCAGGCTCTTTATGATCCCAAATACACTGTGAGATCCACTACTACATCTGTTGAAATCATAGGTTTATATTCAATATTTTTTAAATCAATTTTTCCCCAGAAATTATATGAGAATCTTTTCCCTTCAAAGTCACTAAACCTTAGTCATTGCATATCTGTTCATTGAAAAGACATAGTGTCTATAAGTTGGTAATTTACCATTTTTAGCTTTCACCCCTACTGAACAAATATGATAGGTATATTCATTATTTTTTAAAATCATTTTTTCCCCCAAAATTATATGAGAATGCTTTCCCTTCAAAATCACTAAACTTTAGTCACTGCATATCTCTTCACTAAAAACACATTGTATCTATGAGTTGGTAATTTCATCATTTAAAGCTTTCATCCCCACTGAACAAATAGTCACGGATATGTTATTTACCATCATTTCTGAGAAAATAAGGTATTGTATAGAGTTGCATTCAAATATAAATACATTTTTTAAAAGAATATCAGGCTTAATGAGTTAAATGAAGGGTATTCCACAAGTACCCACTCTGCACTCTGATCTTGATGAGCCTTGGCCAGTCTATGCCACAAGTCATAAATCAATTGATAAATTAAAATGACAAAATTTTCTTGTATCCTGTTTTCCAGTGTTATAGACAGCAATAAATAGTTAACACTTATCCATCACATATGTGCATACATGGAAAATAAAGTCATCTGCCTAATGGTAATTTAATTCAACTATATAAAATGGAACATTTATAATCTCATTTTAAATTGAAACTGTTTTTTTCAAATTAAATGCTATTAATATTATGAAATATCCAGCAGTGATACCAGATAGACAATTTTTGCTAATAGCCAGATTCTTGCTTTTTTTCCTAAGAATATTGGTCCTGAAGTACTGGTTTAATTAGCTTCTCAGCAATCTGGGACATGATATCTGCTCATGCCATGAATAAATTTTTAAAATAAGTAATTACTCTTTTTAAATTTTGTTTAAATTTTGCTATTCTCCTACCCCAATAGTGCAGTGGTATTATTAAGAGATAAAAATGAATCTTTTTAATGATAAACCTCATTTTGCATAGATACTAGAAGAACTCAGATGATTTATCGGAAGTCACATATAGAAAATGACAGAATTTTAATGACTTCTCAAAGCTCATATAAATTATATTTGACAGTAGGATGAGTAACTATTGGCTTACAGTCTAAATAGCTAATAATTAGATATTCATTCATTTTCCCTGTTTTCTTTTCAATTACATGTGTGAAATTTTCACCCATGTAGTCACTTGTACCAGTGTACCAGTGGAGAAAATTCCCCTTGAGTCTCTCACATTTCTGCATGCATTCTGAATAAAAGCATTCAGTTTTTCTTCTGAACTATGGACTATTGACTTTGGTAGGGCTACTATAACAAAATACCAGAGACTGATAATAAATGTATTGCTCATAGTACTGGATACTGGGAAGTTTAAAATCATGGCACCAAGAGATTTGGTGTCTGATGATGGCCCCATTCCTCATATAGGGTGCTTTCTTACTCTCTCTTCAACATGAACAAGCTCCCTTGAGCTTCTTTTATAAGGGCACTAATTCCATTCATCAGGGTTTTACTCTCATGAACTAATCACCTCCTAAAGATCTCATGTCTTAATATTATTGCCTTGAGATTAAATTTTAACATACTAATTGGGGACTGGGCAGAAACATTCAAACCATAGTAATTACTTTTCATGGATGTTTATATAGAACCTCAATTCTAGATGACAGTCAGCTGCCTTGTTTCTTCTTAACATCACATTTTCTTCTGGGGATGAAATCTTAAGTATGGCTTCCACATTCACATGTCTGATGCCTAACTAGTTGGATGGAACATGTGGGGCTGGTCGTATATTGTTTCAATGGAGCCCCTTCACATATCTAGCCTGAGTTTCTTCATAGCATGGGCATCCCAAGATAGACTTAAGTGATCTCAAGTTAGCCAGGCTTCTTACTTGGTATTTGTTTTCCCTTGCTTCCCACTTCAAGCAAACATTCCAAGAAGCCAGGGGGACTCTAGAAGGTTCTAATGACTTAACTTTGGAAGTCCCCAAACCTTGGAAGTTTACAGCCTTCTATATGTCAAACAAGTGACTAGGGCTAGTCCAGATAAGTAAGAAAGAGAATTCCCACTTTTTAATGAGAGGAAAAGCAAATAATTTGCAGTAATTTTTATTCTACTACTTCTATAAATACATTCCTGAAAGGAGAAAAACAATTACCTCAGGAGTATTAAAATGCTTACAATTTAGCTTGGTATTCCAAAGCTTTCTTACAAATGTTATAACACATATGCATTTATTTACATACAACCTATTTTTGCTTCCTTTGATAAATTCTTAGACTTCAAGTCAATGAAACCTCTAATGCAATTTCTATAAATAAACTGATATTATAAAATCAGGTATGCCATCTTTAACATTTTTCCAGAGGGAATGTAGAAAATAGCAGTTCTGATATTTCCCAAGCAAATTTTCATGTCATAATTCATATTGGTGCCAATAAAAACCAACCATAGTGAAAACACATGTGGGATAAAAAATGTTAAAGGTAATGAAAATGCAAAGTTAAAGTTATCTTACTAACTTTTGAACTTTAACAAAGCAAAATAAGGCCAAAGAAAAAATATCTTAAAACTTCATTCTTCTGGAAAGTAAAGAGGATAAAAAATTGATAAGTAAGGACAACAACCAAAAAAAGAAATTTAATTAGAAATGCAGTGCAATCAATTGGAAATATTTAAGAAAAATAGCAAATGGGAAATTCTTGTTGAAATAACAAAGCTAACAACGAGTTAGATAAGAATTAAAACACAAAAATGCCTTATATAAATAAAAATATAAATTTATTAATAGAGAAATATATGGAAATAGCCTTAGACTGATATATGACCTGCAGAGTTTGGTCTCAATACCAGTTTTAATTTATTCTCTAAGTCAACATGAACTAACCAAAATCTCTTTGGTC
>NW_012103832.1:2329867-2332162 GCF_000951045.1 Mandrillus leucophaeus
ATACCCTCTCAGTAAGCTTCTGTTCATACCCATGAGCGTGCATGCATGCACAAATACACATACTCATACATACATGTATTTTAATGAAATGGAGATATTATGTACATATCAGCATAAATAAGTTTACTGTACTGTTTTAATAATTTATTTTCATATTCTTTTTTTATTCCACTCTAAAAATATTTTATATATATATGTATGTATACACATACTACTTGCATGCATGTTTAAAATATACAGATTAATTCTTAGAAGGGGAAATGATGAATGATGAGTGCATATTCAGAAATCTGAAAGCTATTTCTAAATTGGCTTATGAAAAATCCACCAGTGATGCCCATTACTACTACTACCGGTGATGTGGGAAAGAACATTTTCCCAAAACTCTGATAGCAGTTCTATTATCAAGCTTTTCAACCTTTATTTTTTATACAAAAGGTAATATTTCATTGTTTTAATCATAGGTGAGGATTTGTATATTTTCAAGTGTTTATTAGCTAAATATATTTACTTTTATGATATGCCAGTCTAATTATTTTGACTCTCTATTGTTATTTTACAATTTTTAGAGCATTTGAAATATTTTATGTGTGATAAATGTTATTTTTCTCAATTTTAAGTTCATTTTTAAATTTTTAAAGTATTTTTAAATTTGTTGATGATTATTAAAAATTATTATGAACACAATTTTATCTTCTTTTCTATTTGGGAATTCCAATTAAACACATGTGATGCATTCACTGTTTGATCCCTAATATTCAATATAGCTTTATATGTGAAAACTATTACTTGTCATTCCTAAACTTAGAAGACAGATTTACAGAGGGACACTTTCTGAAGTCACAGAAATAAATGCAACACATAAAAATCCAGGAAACAAACAAAATTCATCCTAAAGCTCTCAAGTGATGACTGATAAATATGTGTGAACATTTAGCATCTTGTCTTAGCTCTTAATCTTGACTTTCAGTTCATTTCAGTGGGTCTAACAAAAGAGTTACATTTTCTCTAAACTTCATACTGTTACCTATGGTTTAGGAAACAGCTTCAGATACTAGTCAATAAATTAGTAAGTACATGACTGACTTGGTTATATGTCCAGCAGTGTTCTAGGCATGCAAACTATGACAAGAAAAATGTAAGACCTAGTTTTTTTTGTTGTTTTTTGGTTTTTGGTTTTTTTTGCATTTAAGGTATATAAATACTAATTTGGGGGACTAGTTACACAATATTAAACAAAAAGAGAATAATAATTGGGTGTCTCTGAGTCCATTTATAAATTTTAAGTGAAGGGAGAAGTCTATAATGGTAAATATAGATGAGGAGAAAATCTTAAGCATCTGAGCAGTATGTTAAAATATTTATATTTCCTAGACAGGATTAAACTAAAAATGCTTGACAGTAGAAGGAATTAAACAAAAGGAATTAGGAAGAAGAATATGGAGACTAATCTTACTAGATTGGAAATCTTGTCCTGAAGAGTAATGAGACTGAAGATGAAGTTTTAGGAAGAGTCCTGATTTGTACAGAAGGAAGAAAACAATCCACAAGTTTTCCAGACATTACATGATAAGCTCAAAGTGCATTAGAAAGATTAGGTTTACCACTCAATGTGATATAAATTGGATGGCGAGCTGGAAGCAGGGAAACCTGCTCTAGCAGTGACATCTGCGCCTTAAATGGCAAATATTTCACTTAAATCAATTAGTGGTAGAAATGGGGTAAGATAATGAATCCGAAAGTCATTTAGGAAGATTTATGAATGAGTCAAAGGTTAAAGCTTGGCAGCATGGTTTAATCTGTATCTATTGAGAAAAATGTCAGTTGAGAAAATGATGGGATTTTAGGAAACAAAGATGTATTTGTTATGCTTTTGTGTGGAAAAAGATCGCTTTTTTTCTCAATGAACTTCTAATTTTCACTTAAGTAATGATATTTTAAATTTGTTTTATGGGAGTTGGAATATGGCTTATACCATTGGGTAAAATTTGTATTTGATTAGAATAGTGGATAAACCCTCATCCACAGTTTTTCTAGGTTTAAAACAATTCTATTGCAAACGGTTTTAGATTATTAGGTTGGTATTAAAGTATTTGTGATTTTTGCCATTTCTTTTAATGAAATGTCAGAAATCAGCAGAATAGATCTCTTAGATATTGGAACCAAGGCAGTATTAGACAACTTCTTCACCTAAACTAAGTCAAAAGAATTTCTTAGTAAATTTTCACAAGACTTTCCTAAGGTTATAAAATCCTTTCCAAGGGTGTATTTGTGACAAAAAAATGTTTCTTCTAA
>NW_012103832.1:2333267-2335089 GCF_000951045.1 Mandrillus leucophaeus
TAGTTGGTCACCCAGAGACTGGTATGCATTGTAATTATGAGTGTTCTTTCTGTATAACCTTCTTAAGTGCTGTAGATCTGCAATAAATCTTTTTCTCCTTAAAGTTAATTTATAACACAATAGGAAAAGTTAGAGGGACCATTAATTTATCATCCAAACCATGACACTTTTGAGAGTTAAAGGAAACACAATTAATAGTTTACCTGGGACAATAGCAGAATAACAGACCAGACAAACCTAGGATATCTGAGCACCTTTGCCAGGGTGACCCTTTGAAATTGTGTCATTATTTCATATCAAAATTTATGGCTTCTTCATTTCAATAAAATAATAGTTTTACATTGGACTGCAAAACCTTTTATGACCAGACCCCCTTTACATCTCTAATTTTCTCTTCTACACTCTCCGCCTTGTTCCTTCTCACATTGGACTCTTTGTTCTTCCTTGGACCTGCCAGGTACTTTCCTACAGTAAAATATTTCCATTGATTGTTCCCTTTGACTTTCCATCGTCTCTTTTAATGTTTCCTCAAATGTCACTTTTTCACTGAAATTTGTACTGACCACACCCTACATAAAATTGTTATCTCTTTCCTCCCTCCAGCATCTCTTACGTTCCTTACTTTTTTCCCCATCATAATTGTCACCTGGTAACATACTATTCTATTTGCATGTTGATTATAGAGTGTTGTGTGTCTCCTCGCTTTTAGAAAATAAACTGCCTAAGGGCAGAGAGCTTTCTCAGCACTGTTTTCTGATTTGCCCCAAATGCCTTGAACAAGGCCAGACACATAGTAGGTGACTAGTATATATTTATTGAATAAATAGATCTCTTTTTGACATTTTCCCATATACTCCAAGTTTAGACACAGATTTCATCCTGCAATCATGCAATAGTGTAGTCCTCATTTAAACACATTTTTGTTTGATAAACACAGCCACCGAGCATACTCTGAAAACTTTCTTCTTCTGAATGTTTGCCATCACTTTACTTGTATTAATATGAACCACTGAAGTTAGTATTTTCTAAACTTTGTTCTGTAAAACACCAGAACAGCAGGATGTTAATGGATATTATACACTGACACACACATCCATATACATCTATAAACACAGATTATGTATTTAAATATATTTCATATGCACTATGAATCTGCAAATGAGGGTTTTAGGATATCATGTTTCCCAAACTTATTTTTCCATGGATTCCTTTTCCAGGTCCTCTCAAGTTGAAATTTCTGTGGTAATTCTTCAAAATGTATTCATTATTGGTTTATATCTGCTGCTTGATCCTATGTATGCACAGAGGAGGACATACTCAACTAAAAGCTGATGCATACAATTTGGATACATATGAAAATTTCTCAACATGGTAGGAAAGTGTTGTGTGTCCTTAGGCACTGAATGTTTAAAAGAGGAAGATAAAATGAGACCTCCAAGGTCAAATTAAGGATGCAGATTGCATCCTCAATCTTTCCTTCTAACATCTCCAGTCATGCTGTTTTGGGATGTGAATTGTTGTGAGATGGTGGGCGGGAGGCAAAATTGGAAGAGGATGGCAAACTATTTACATATATAATATTAAGCAAAGATATTCATTCTAATTTAAGAGGAAGCAAGGCAAAACATCTTGAAAAGAAATCTCTATTCTTTAAATAAATCTGTGCATTAAATAGAACTATATTGAAATACTAGAGTTTCTATCAGTTTCCATGCTGGCGACTGATTTGTTGGGATGGGCAACATCTTTGACATCTGCCTTACATTAATCAAGGAATCAAGAGTTTGATTCCTAGAGGAATTAACTAACTTATTGGCAGTAT
>NW_012103832.1:2335139-2336760 GCF_000951045.1 Mandrillus leucophaeus
GAAACATTCATCTTTACAACCAAATAATATTGATAGAGTACTTTCTGCCTAAGAGTTTTAAAAGAAAAAAAGTAAGTTTATATTTTCTGATCTCATATCTACATTTTGCTTCATGTATAACATTTTTCTCTGTCAACATTTTTAGGATGACTAATTATCTCACTTTGCCAGGGAATGAAGGGATTTCTGAGACATGGAACTTGTAGTTTTAAAGCCTAGTTGGTCACCCAGAGACTGGTATGCATTGTAATTATGAGTGTTCTTTCTGTATAACCTTCTTAAGTGCTGTAGATCTGCAATAAATCTTTTTCCCCTTAAAGTTAATTTATAACACAATAGGAAAAGTTAGAGGGACCATTAATTTATCATCCAAACCACGACACCTTTGAGAGTTAAAGGAAACACAATTAATAGTTTACCTGGGACAATAGCGGAATAACAGACCAGACAAACCTAGGATATCTGAGCACCTTTGCCAGGGTGACCCTTTGAAATTGAGTCATTATTTCATATCAAAATTTATGGCTTCTTCATTTCAATAAAATAATAGTTTTACATTGGACTACAAAACCTTTTATGACCAGACCCCCTTTACATCTCTAATTTTCTCTTCTACACTCTCCCCCTTGTTCCTTCTCACACTGGACTCTTTGTTCTTCCTTGGACCTGCCAGGTACTTTCCTACAGTAAAATATTTCCATTGATTGTTCCCTTTGACTTTCCATCATCTCTTTTAATGTTTCCTCAAATGTCACTTTTTCACTGAAATTTGTACTGACCACACCCGACATAAAATTGTTATCTCTTTCTTCCCTCCAGCATCTCTTATATTCCTTACTTTTTTCCCCATCATAATTGTCACCTGGTAACATACTATTCTATTTGCATGTTGGTTATAGAGTGTTGTGTGTCTCCTCGCTTTTAGAAAATAAACTGCCTAAGGGCAGAGAGCTTTCTCAGCATTGTTTTCTGATTTGTCCCAAATGCCTTGAACAAGGCCAGACACATAGTAGGTGACTAGTATATGTTTATTGAATAAATAGATATCTCTTTTTGACATTTTCCCATATACTCCAAGTTTAGGCACAGATTTCATCCTGCAATCATGCAATAGTGTAGTCCTCATTTAAACACATTTTTGTTTGATAAACACAGCCACCAAGCATACTCTGAAAACTTTCTTCTTCTGAATGTTTGCCATCACTTTACTTGTATTAATATGAACCACTGAAATTAGTATTTTCTAAACTTTGTTCTGTAAAACACCAGAACAGCAGGATGTTAATGGATATTATACACTGACACACACATCCATATACATCTATACACACAGATTATGTATTTAAATATATTTCATATGCACTATCAATCTGCAAATGAGGGTTTTAGGATATCATGTTTCCCAAACTTATTTTTCCATGGATTCCTTTTCCAGGTCCTCTCAAGTTGAAATTTCTGTGGTCATTCTTCAAAATGTATTCATTATTGGTTTATATCTGCTGCTTGATCCTATGTACGCACAGAGGAGGACATACTCAACTAAAAGCTGATGCATAAAATTTGGATACATATGAAAATTTCTCAACATGGTAGGAAAGTGTTGTGTGTCCTTAGGCACTGA
>NW_012103832.1:2339485-2341666 GCF_000951045.1 Mandrillus leucophaeus
GAGGGATAGGAATGCATAAACAGGCATGTTCAACCTCCTATCCCTTCCTATCACAGCCAATGACTTAATTTTCAAGGTTACTCTGGGGTGTCCATGGCCAAAAGATGGCCAGTTCAGTCAGTTGGGGGTTTTAGAATTTTATTTTTAGTTTGTCACACACACACAAGCACATACACATATCTTTTTGTAATTTATATTCTTAGCACTATTCTTACTGTATTTTATATATTTATAATGTGATATATATCACAATATATACAGACATATGTTTGCTGTACATGTTTGTTTTCATTTGTAAGATCCTCATGAAATTATTTATCTTTGCATTCTTAGTACATTCCCTAGCAAATAATGCATTATTATTAGTATTTATTAAGTAAATAACTATTTTATTGTTTAAATAATCTTTTGCTTATAAAGTCCCACTATAGTATTAGACTAAAATGGCATTCAGACAAGAGCTAACTACCCCGATATATATACCTAAACCTTAATTTATCAGACCTGAGTGGACTAGAAATTTACAATTACACGGACATAAACCATTCTTCAAAATATGTATTACATTGTCTAAAATGTGTAAACATCTAGATGTTTATAACTTTTGAACGACATTTGCATGACTGACAGATTTTTTCGCATTACTTGATATATAGTTTTTAAGTTATATTCATATTTTCTGCTTTAAATGAGTAATTAGTTTGTATATGATAATTTTTAAGACTTAGAAAAGTCTTTAGACCTAGTTCAATCCAAGGAGTTCTCTAGAACTTTTGCTAATTTATGTCTTTCCACAAAAATTGAGGAAGGCTAGAGGAATGTACCCACTGAGGTTGGCATCAAAAGAGAAATGAAACTTATGAGAAGACAATAGAGTAGGCATTTTTTAGCTAACAATCCTAAAGCATTTCCCGGCCTGTGTCCAACCAAGTGCCCATTAGAATTGATGGGAATCATAGGGAAATATTAGGACTCATTAGCAGTCGAAGTGGTTGCTAATGGGAGAGTTGAGAAACACTTAATGTAGAGTCCACAGACACTCTCAAAGACAGTTGTGGTGAATACTACCATTCTGTGTTATTCAGAAAACTTTTCAACTCAATTTCCCTTGGACAAATATCAGAATTTTTGAGAGAATGTAGTATTATATGGGAAAGTAACAATTTATACCTTATTATTGTTTCAATAATAAGATATTTTTCATTTGTAAATTCACATCCTGATGATATTTAGTATTGGCTAGAATACCGGAAATAGAAGCTCTAATATACTCTCGCTGGGGTTGCAAATTAATACTGTCACTTTGGAAAGAAATTTGTATTTAACTTATATGATAAAATTGAAAAGGTAAATTTCCCATTAGAATTCTAATTCTAAGTATATTGCCTGATAAAAGTCTTGTGTGTATATATATATATACACACACACACACATATATATACAAACAAGATAGTTGGATGGGTGTTGATTGTTACATTTTGGGGAATAATTAAAATCTAGAAACACTCAAAGGCCATAAATATGGTAAATGATAGTGATGTGTTATGTATTTATATTTGCATATACAGTCATGCAATAAAATATTCTAATCAAAGGTAAATAATTGCATTTATAGTTATATTCATGGCAATCAAAAATAATACTGAATTAATAGAACAAAGTTAATAACAATTTATACTAATATCATTTATATGAAATGTAAAAAGCATATGCAAATTATATGTGTATAGACATTCATACATATATGTGAAAACATCGGTTGTCTGGCTTTCTTGTGTGGTCCTTGGAGGAGAGTATAACGCTATATTAAGAGCAATGAAAGTGTGATAGATTGTAGAAATAGCTTTTCTCCCTCACAATATTCATGCACTTTGCAATGTGACTTTCCAGGTCCTCCCAACAAGAGGTGGAGACTATCCCTCCATCTCCTTGACTCTGGAAAGTCCCAGTGACTTTCTTTGGTTATAGAATGTGATGAAAGTGAGCCCCAGCAGCTGACTTCAGACACTAAAATGAGAAGAACTGCCCAGACCAAATTGTTTACCTGTAGAATTATGAACTAAACAAATGCTTGTGGCTTTACATCTTGTGGCTTTAAGGCATTTGGGGCTTTTTTGTTATATAAGAAAAGCTGAATGATAGCTAAGGGATTCATAGATAATGTCCACCTGGAGACCGGAA
>NW_012103832.1:2344211-2346328 GCF_000951045.1 Mandrillus leucophaeus
AAAATGTGCTTTTTTCTTGCTTATCCTTTTACCTCTATTACCTAGAAGCATGCGTAATTCAATTACTATTTCTTAAATGAGTAACTGAGTGAACAGTAGTTACCATGGGACATTGAGTTAAGCCAAAAAACAATTTTAAACCTCAGCATCATTGAGAAAACATAAAGGGGGGCTGGTGGACAGTGCCAGAAATAAATATCAATAATATATTATGAGTGAAACATAATAGAAAAGATCAAAGGATCAAGATGGAACTGGAGAAAGGAAAGCAGGGTCATAGTCACCTCTGAGTACCTACAAATCAGGAAAAATTGATGATCAGGACAAAACACATACATATGGGTATTGTCTTAATCTACTCTGGCTTATGTAACAAAATATCATGGACTGAGTGACTTATAAACTACAAATTCATCTTTCACAGCTCTGGAAGGTGGAAGTTCAGGATATGGTTGGGTTCTGGAGCGGACCCTCTTCTCATTGTATCCTTCTGTGGCAGAAAGAGGGTGAGAGACCTCTCTGCAGCCCCTCTTAAAAAGGCATACATCCTATTCATTAGGTCTCCACCCTCATGACCTAATTACTTCCAAAGGTTCCACCTCCTAATACCATCCTAACATTTTGAGTCAGGATTTCAACATACTAATTTAAGGGTAGGGGCATGTAAATTTAGTCCATAAAAGATATCTTTTGGATGCAATGCTTTTAGTGGTCAGTGTTGTTTCTTGGCCTTCTTGCATGCATGCATTCTTCCCAAGAGAATTCAAGTTCCTTGGGAATAAGACATTTTTCTTGTTGGTTATCATCTTGTGATACTCTATTAGATTTTCTGTACTCCATTGGTAAATTGAATATTGCTTCCCTGAAATTTAAATTTGTGGAGTTACTAAGAGAATGAATTTAGTTAACATTCATTTGTCTCCGTGATTAAACCTTGAAAATAAATCTGTTTCTGCAATGAAATCAGTGCAGTAGTTTCTCTGCTATTATTTTCGTTCCTGTGGGTTTGTAAGTCTCATTCTATAGATTTCTTGGAAGCAGCTATAGTTCATCTTGCAACCAAATATCTGAACTGAACAATGGTGGATAATATTTATAATCTGTCATATAGACTTAATTTAAATTATTGAATAAATATACTGTTAACTTAAAACATATAATTTATAAATTTAGATAAGGAAAGGAAGATACTTCATTTCTTATAAAGGGTTACAGCCTGCAGGGTGGCCACTCTGACAGGCTGGGATGCATAGTCTCCAGTAGAAGCTAGAAACAGATACTCTGAGGGAGGAGCAAAGGGAAGGTAACAGGAATTGATGCTGAATGAGGTGGCCAAATATAAGTTTTTAGTAAGTTATATGTGGAATCATAGTTAGGAAAGGTGTGCAACTGAGCTTCATGACTCTCCGTGGGTCCTATGTACAAAAAAATGTTAGGGTTACTATGTTTCAAAGGTGGAGTTTCTAGCCCTTTGTTGTCAAACAGTGAATCAGAGGACATGAAAACTCTCACTCTGCATTCTCCATAGACTGTCTGGAAACTCTCTGTGTTGAGTGGCCTCTTATCAGGCAAAAAAAAGAGGGGTAGCAGCATCAGGTAGTTGGTTGGTATCAGTGGTGACATTTCTTAAAAGGGCCAGTTTCTGTTTAGCCCTTAGGGAAGAAAGACTAATGGCAGCTGGCGAGGGATAGGAATGCATAAACAGGCATGTTCAACCTCCTATCCCTTCCTATCACAGCCAATGACTTAATTTTCAAGGTTACTCTGGGGTGTCCATGGCCAAAAGATGGCCAGTTCAGTCAGTTGGGGGTTTTAGAATTTTATTTTTAGTTTGTCACACACACACAAGCACATACACATATCTTTTTGTAATTTATATTCTTAGCACTATTCTTACTGTATTTTATATATTTATAATGTGATATATATCACAATATATACAGACATATGTTTGCTGTACATGTTTGTTTTCATTTGTAAGATCCTCATGAAATTATTTATCTTTGCATTCTTAGTACATTCCCTAGCAAATAATGCATTATTATTAGTATTTATTAAGTAAATAACTATTTTATTGTTTAAATAATCTTTTGCTTATAAAGTCCCACTATAGTATT
>NW_012103832.1:2351468-2363542 GCF_000951045.1 Mandrillus leucophaeus
AAGAGATACAGAAATCTCATTTGGTTACTGTGTTGTTTTCTTCTGGTGCGAACTGACTGTACCCCTCATTGTAGCCCTGAGGCAATCATCAAGAACTTGGAAACACTTACAAATGCTGTAACATGACTTCTCTGCTTTTATGTTTTATTTTTTAATTCATCCAAGAATCATGCTTATTTTAAATTCATACTATAAAATTCTAAATTATAGTAACAGATATTTTTCTTTTTTAGGAATGTTATGCAGTAAAGATGGAAGCTCTCAACTCTTGAAGACATTAGAAATTACATCAAATTCATCCAGCCCATTTTAATAACATACATGAAGCGTGGAGGTGAATCAATATTGCTTTGCTTCTGCAGTTTTAACCTACATAATAAGCAAGAGCAATGTATTCTAAAATTATAAAAACACATTTCATATTGTGTTGTAGAGCATGTACCAAGGTTTCTTTTTTACTATTAAATACTGTCATAAATATGGAAGTAAAGACTATTCTTTTCTACATAATTTGTGTTCACTGCATTTAAATGTAGTAGATTAAGACCCTGACATTAGAAAATACATGGGATTGTCAATATAAATTTTAATTAAGATCCTCCTTCCTGATGGTTTTAAAAGTGTAAATATCAGCAAAATATCTTAACTGTACTGAATTTATCAATTAATGTATTTAAATTCTTTAATAACTCTCCTGTGCTGTTCACTATTATTATTCTGACATGAGCTGAAATTCTTGTTTGAAATGCTATGCTGATATCTAAATAAATAGAAAATTTTAGCAATTCATACACCCAGAGACACTTTAAAATTGTCTAAACTGGAAAAATCAATATTCCCAAAAGCATTAATTTAAAATACAATTAATATATATTTGTTTTACAGTTCATTTCAATTGAAACTAAAACTAATAGAATGCAAAAAGTACAAAAACTTGTGTAGAATCGTATCTTTATGTTGATTAGGCACTATCAAATATATTAAATGCATCACACCATATAACACTAATTGTATCATACAATTTTCCTTTATAAATACTCTTTTTTTCCCCATTTTCTGTCTCTAAAAATTAGAGTTCAGGATTTTTAGCTTTGCATAAAATTCAGCCTGTATGTCTCCCTCCATTTCACTTCCTGAAAAGTCTGCTCTGAATTCTGTGCACAGTCCAACTTGCAATCTACAGATTTAAATTTTCAATATACTAACATATTTTGGGCAATTCAATTCTTCTCTGCCTCTCTTAGCCAAATATGAAGGTGTGACTCAAATCACTTGCTCAAACATTTCTATAACCATTTCACCTGAAGTTTTCATTTCTTCCTACGCATTCTAATACGTAACACATATTCTGCAGTAGTTGATTAATACATACTTCTTAAGGGCACTTCTTTTTTGCTATCAGTAAAAAATTACAGTATTCAATAAATGTTGATGAATTAAATAACTCATCTGGAAGCACAACTAAAAAGTTATAATAAGAGACTATTATCTACAAATGACCTGGTAGAGAGTTTTCAATGTATAAAATCTTTGATTGTATTTCTGAAGATTTGGCAGAAAAGAAAAGGTGGCACTTCTCTACTTGGAATGTGAGGCAATTTAATTTGCTTTATTCAGTGTAGAGATAGTTTCTAGAGGTGATACAGATTTCTCTCTTACTAGAAATCATTTTTCTACCATTTATTTTAATGTCACCGCTAAATATAAGTAACGTTGGGCATTTGAACAAAAAACTGCTTTTTGAAAAAAATTTGTGCAATTATAAAAAGAAAAAACAATATTTATTTCTATCAAATGATGAAGTGGTATACAAATTATAGTCTATTCATACACAGATTATTAATGAAAACTAAGCAGTGTATATATAAACACAGATTTAAAAATCTTAATGTTGAGTGAAGAGCACATGGCAAAATGATGGGTATAAAATGTACATTAAAAAATAGTTAGATATGCCTATAAAAATGTCTACATTAAAGAGCATGAAATTGTTTTTTATGAGAAAAAAACCTAAAATATTTGAGAATAGAAAAGGGTGATTTAAATTTTTTCTGTAATATTCTTTTTATTTTATTAGAAGCAAAACATAATTGTTAATATTTGTTAATGGGGAAGTTTATTCATGTTAACCTATGAACATTTCAGTATTATGACATAATTTGAAATAAAAATATACTTCTCACTCTATCAAAAATTAAGGCTAAGTATATACAAAGAACACTCTCATTTATCTCCAACACCAACCCCATATGTTTTCATGGTAGGTCTTAAGTTATGTGATTTCTCAAAGGTTATATAAAGAGGAAAAAATAGAGCCTGAATAATAAATCTGAAGGCTTAGCTTTTTCATTAAATCAGGCTTAAAGAGTTGATGCATTTTACATTATCAATGTAGAAACTTGTCTTTATCTTCAGTGAAATCCAGGCACAAACTGAGTTGTTTGAAAACTCCATGGTAACAAAGAACGTTTGAAGAAGGAAGAAGCAGGTTGGCGTTAGCCAAATACATATAGACCACAGAGCGCATGTGAAAACACTTCACATATTTTGTATGAGTTTTTCTTTAACAGAAAATGATTGTCAACCTAGAAAGGTAAACAAATATTGCTAAAAAGAAATGGAAGCCCAAGATTGATGATGAAGTAGTAAAAGACCTCCTAGTTATTATAAATGAGCTCAAGTGTCTTGTGCAGTTTATTGAAGACATTTGTAAGTGAAGTCATGGAAATAATCTTGCTGATGTTAATGATATATATGTATATAAACATATATATAATATATATTGTGCTTTATAAGTATGTGTATGTATAAACATCTATACAAATGTAAACACATACTTGTAAATACATTCACATACATAAGGTCACCCTCTTTATACACATACATAAGCTGAGAGGGAGACCAACATTGGAGAGAGGTGAAACGGCCAATATTAATTTGTATTTTACCTATATTATTTCATTTATTCTTCTCAACAGAGGAGGAAAACTAGCAGAGAAAGGTTCGAATCATTCAAGTACCTACATCTTTTGAGCATTAGAGATGGGCTCCAAGTTCAGGAAGCTTGGCTTCAGAGCCCACGTTTTTCAGAAATCTCTCTTCCCACTTTCAAAAGATGATTTTGAAAAGTATTTAGATCACCAAGTTTGACACTGATTTCAGGCAAATGCTGAATGGGTTATCATATAGATTAACTGTGGGTTTTTGGAGAATTATTTTACATAATAGACTAAGCTGCTATATGAAAAGATCTGTCTTACATAATATAAACAGTTACAAATACTGGACACACAATTTAAAAAAATCCTTAGCCTATATTTACTAGGGAATAAACAGCTACTCTTCATCACAATACTTATAATGAACAGCTTCCCCCAAACTGATCAAGTGCAGCATCCACTAATTTCTTAATTAGACACAAGTCAAACTTATTAATTATGATGCTGACACATATCACTAGCAACAGTATCCTTTTTGTAAGCTGACTTTCCTGGAAGGTCATCATTACAATTAAGTAGAAAATCATAGTGAATTGAATTTGGAGAGGTACATAAACTATGTATGGCATAATTTCTGACAAGCCAGCATGGAAAGTGTAAACTAATGCCAGAAAAGATAAGTGCCTCAGATTATGCAAACGGAGTTGTAATTTAGAACTTCTGGGAGGAGGATGTTCAAATCCTCTGCAAAACTGGAAGTCTCAAAAGATTTTTATCAGTGAAACTTGGCCAAGAAAAATTGCTAAGTAACGGAGGAAAAAAGTAAGGAAGCCTGTGGAAGCATCAAGAGTTGTGAGTAGAAAAATAAAAGCAACGTTCACTTATGAGTAATAAAAATCCCAGGTTAGCACTAAATGCAAGAGTGTTGTCTAATTTCATCATCAGAGTTCCTTCAGAGGCAAACAGAAAATTGCTCTGCAGGTAATTCCCACAATTCAGTGTGCAGATGTGGGAATAAAGAAAAAGAAAAGAACACAAAAGACCAGAAGATGTGTTCATGTTGAAAATTACAGATCACACAAGATGACAAACTACCAACACTACCAGGTACTCACAGGAGAAGGTCAACAGATGCAAAACGGATGACTAGAATCACAGTAATAATAGAACAGTCTTTGAAACATTATATAATGCTTCAACTATCTAAATCGATAAGGAATAAAAATATTCTAGAAATTAAATAATATGTGTTACTAAAAATTTAACACTTCAAGCGATTTCCAACTTCTATTCAGTGATGTAAAATGCTGGAAAGAATGTTATTCTCCCAAGAAAAATCTACAAAAACTCCAAATCCATAGCTTTTCTTTTTCTTTCTGAATTATTTATTTATTTAGAACTTTTAGGTGCAGGGGTACACATGGAGGTTTGTTATATAGGTAAATTGCATGTCACAGAGGTTTGCTGTATAGATTATTTCACCACCCAGGAGATAAGCATAGGTAGATATGCTACCTACGCTACCCAAGAGGTAGTATTTTGATCTTCACTCTCCTCCCTCTCTCCACCCTCAAGTAGGCCCCAGTGTCTGTTCCTTTCTTTGTGAGTATCTGTACTCAATATTTAGCTCCCATTTATAAGTGAGAACATGTGATATTTGGCCTTCTGTTCCTGTGTTGGTTCACTTAGGATAATTGCCTCCAGCTCTGTCCATGTTACTGCAAAGGACATAATCTCACTCTTTTTTTATGGCTATATAGTATTCCATGGTGCGTTTGTACCACATTTTCTTCATCCTGTCTACCACTGACTGGCATATAGGTTGATTCTATATCTTTGCTACTGTGAACAGTGCTGCAGTGAACATACACGTGCACATGTCTTTATGGTAGAACAATGTATATTCCTTTGGGTATATACCCAATCATGGGATTGCTGAGTCAAACGGTGATTCTGCTTTGAGTTCTATGAGAAATTGTCAAACTGCTTTCTGCAATGGCTGAACTGATTTACAGTCCCACCAGTAGTGTGTAAGCACTCTTTTTTTCTCCACAACTTCACAGCATGTTATTTTTTGACATTTTAATGATAGCAATTCTGAATGGTATGAGATGGTATTTTATTGTAGTTCTGATTTGCAGTCATTAGAGAGAGACCATCACAGGCTAATCTACTAACCTAATATCTGGGGAGAAACAGGCACCTCCAGGGAGAGTCAGGATTTGAAACTTTGCTTAACTAGTACAGATACCAGACAACAACAATAAGGAGAATTCAGCAAGGATAGTTGACAAATTGGTAGAGTGGAATGGTGAGCCTGGTGGCTGCAGAATTTTCGGTGAAAAAGTTATTTATTTATTTATTTATTTATTTATTTTGAGATGGAGTCTCACTCTGTTGCCCAGGCTGGAGTGCAGTGGTGTGATCTCGGCTCACTGCAAGCTTCGCCTCGTGGGTTCATGCCATTCTCCTGCCTCAGCCTCCCAAGTAGCTGGGACTACAGGCGCCCACCACCACGCCCGGCTATTTGTTTTTGTATTTTTGTTAGAGACGGGGTTTCACCCAGTGAAAAACTTATTTTAAAAAAATTTCCTAGACACTGGAGGGTTTACTGGTGAACTTTACGGAACATTAAAGGAAAAATAATACCATTTCTACATAATCTCTTTCAGAAACTTGAACAAAATAAAAATACATTATATGAACCCAACACTACTGTAATGTCAAAACTGGAAAAAAAATCATTACAAGAAAACTACATTCCAATATCTCTCATAAACAGAGATGCAAAAATCCTGACAAAATATTTTAGCAAATTAATAGTAAAACATAATATAAAAGTAATAGCATATCCTAGCCAAAGTTGGTCTATCACAACAATACCAAACTGGTTCAACATGCAAGAATTGATCAATAAAATTAACAATATTAAAATCATATTTAAAAAGAGGAATCATGTGATTAACTCTAGATGCAGAAACTGGATTTGACAAAATTCAATATCTATTTATTGAAGAATAGATATTGAATAGATTGTGGAAAAATCTTAGAACACTGGGAATAAAAACTTCTTTCACTCAATAAGAAAGAGATACAAAAACATTTAACTTACATTATGCTTAATGATATAAACAATAGATGCTTTGTGCTAAGATTGGAAACAAGCCAATTCAATATCATACTGGAAATCTTAGTGTAATAAAGCAAGAATAAAAATTGTGTACAGATTGAAGGGAAAGAAATAATAATGTCTTTCTTTACAAACATGACTGATCCCATAGAAAATCCCATAGACTCTTTAAAAAGCTTCTAGAACTAATACGTGAGTTCAAAAAGATCTAAAGATAAAATGTCACTCTGCAGAAAATCAATTGTATTTCTGTATACCAGCAATGAACCATAGTTACTTAAAAGATAAGAATGAATCAATAAAACAAATAATGAGATATGTATATGTTCAATGCATACATACATATTTGTGTATGCAGAAAATTATATGGATAAAAGAAATCAAATAAGATCAAAATAAATGGAAAGATATACTGTGTTAATGGATTGAAAGACTCACTTTGTTAAAAATTCAATTCTCTTAAAGTTAAATTATAAATCAAATGCAATACCAATCAAAATACCAATGAATTTTTTCTTTAAATATATACATTAACAAGATGATTATAAAATTTATGGAAAGAAAAAAGAAACAGAATAACCAAAACAACTTTGAAAAATAAGTAAAAAGTTAGATGATTCACATTACTAGATGTCAAGACTTACTATGAAGCTATAGTGGTTAAGACAGTATGATATTAGCTAAAGGACAGACCTTTAGATAGAATGGATTAGAGTGCCCAGAAACAGACCCACCCCAATATAGTCAATTGAGTTTTTTTGAGAAATGTACAAAGTCAGTTCAAAAGGGAAAGGATAGTCTTCTTAACAAGTGGAACTTGAACAACTGGATGTTTATATATACAAAAATAAACCTTGACCCAAGCCACACACCTTACAAATTTGACTCAAAATGATCACAAGACAAATATTAAATACAGAAAAACAATACAAAACAATAAACCATAAGGAAAATTGTATGATCTTGGTTTAAGCTAAGAGTATCTAAATACAACAACAAAAGCACAATCCGTAGAAACTTGGACTTATAAAAAATTTTTTTTCATCTAAAACAGTATTTTGAGGAGAAAAAGATAAGACACAGACTGGGAGAAACAATCCCATTTCTGACAAAGACAAATGAAATTATGTCCACATAAAACCTGCATATAAATGTTTATAACAGCCTAATTTATAATTGCCAAAACCTGGTAACAACAGGATATCCTTCCCCATGTAAGTGGATTGATAATCTATGTGCGATATGGCTCACAATGTTAATACTAGTCAGAAAAGAAGTTAGAAACCATTGATTGGACAACTATTGATTTGACAACAACATGGATAAATCTTTAAGTGATTCTTTGAGTCTGGCTGCTAAATGAAAGCAGCTGGACCCACAAACGTGTGTCAGGGTTTCTCAACTTGGGCATTACTGACATTTGGGGCCAGATAATTCTTTATTATCCGGGGTTGTCCTGTGCATTGCAGGAGGTTTAGTGGCATCTCTAACCTCTTCCCACTAGAGGTCAGTAGTAACCCTCGCTCCAATCTTACCAATCAAAAAACGTCTTCAGACATTGTCAAATATCCCCTTGGGAACAAATGTGTCTCTCACTGAGAACCCCCAGTCTACATATTGTATGTTTCTATTTATATGATATTACGGAAAAGAAAACTATAGACTGAAAACAGGCTAACAGTTGTCAGATTTAGGAAAAATGGAGTGGGTAACTACAAGAGAATTTTTAGTGTGATGGACTGTTTTGTATCAGGACTATGAATATATGACTCCTCAAAACCCATAAAGCTACATACTACAAAAGGTGAATTTTACTGCATGTAAATAAAAAATAACCAGTATGTGGGGGGATCCCAAAATCAAACACAAACTGTGACCTATGAACCTAAATGAACAACAAAACCACATACAGTGTAGTAGAACATGAAAAGAAAACTAACTACAGTTACTTTGAAAAGCAGTGTTTTAACTAAATATTGTACGGTTAGAGATAAAAATAATTGTTTTGGTTTGAACATTTGTTCCCTCCAGAACTCATGTTGAAATTTGGCTGCAGTGTTAGAAGGTGGGACCTTTGGGAAGTGATAGCTCCACCCTCCAGAGTGGGATTAATATTGTCATGAAAAGCCATATTTGGGCCTCCATTGGCCTTTTTGCCTTTTGCTTTCTGCCATGTGAGGAAAGTGTTTCTTCTCTGCAGAGGATGCAACAAGAAGACCCTTGAAATATGTCAGTGACTGAATCTTGGACTTTGCAGCCTCCAGAACTGTGAGAAAATAAATTTCTGTTCTTTATGAATTATCCAGTGTCAGGCATTCTGTTATAGCAGAACAGACAGACTAAGAGAGAATAGTAAACAAATATTGCACTCTAGTTAGCAAATTATTTTAATCAAACGCATGCGGGTTAGGCAATTTGAAACTAGTAAAGTTGAACAAATAAATAAATGCATTGTATATACTGAGACTCTGGTTTCTCAATGGCAGAGAAAAAAATTTCTAGGACTGAAGTGGAACAGCTAAAATAAAACCTGTGGTTGTTAGATTAATAGGTGAAACTATCATTATACATATATGGTTTTTAAATATTTGTACAACTATTTAGAGAAAATATATAAATATGTTCTATGCATTTGTGTTTAATCTAAGCTTTGTGAGTTGAGAAGTCCTAGAAACAATATTACTCCAGTAGAAATAAAAGCACACCAAGTATTCAGACCTTAGTGTTTTAATAGCACTCTCCATTACAAGGAACTTGAGCGCTTAAGAGGAGTGTTTGATTCCAGGTCAAGAAAAGGAAATATACAAGATGAATCCAGAGCATCCTGTGCATCAAAAGTAAGGAAATGCTCATAAAAAAGGTGAGGGCACATTAAAAGGGCAGAGGGAACTCTGTGAAAGAGCTCCAATGACCATTATAGAACAGTTTGAGCAACAAAATAATGTAGCATTGTATTGTAGCTCACAGAATAAAGTAAATATCCATCTGTCCAATTGATATAAATGTATAATTGAGTAAGTAAATAAATGTGGCAGAATGGGTAGTTATTCTTTGTAGAATAAATCCAATTAATAAATGTAGAAGAAATGAAATTAGAACATTTTCATTAGAACAGCACAGTAATAATTATTAGTGGCAAGATTGTATGCTGAAATTATGCACAGTTGTAGAAGAGATACATTATAGGATATTTGTGTAGTGTCAGAGTTTCTTCCTCTAAGATATTTATCAATACAGAATGCAAAAACAGTAACTTTACAGTAGATAAACCTGCCATACATGACATCAACCACATTATCAAAGCTAATATCACCAGTTATAATGACATATGACATTTTGTATCCCCTGATACAATGCACAGAAATGGACACATCCCTTCTGTGATATTATTGCCAAAAATGCATAAACTCAATCTAAACATATAAAAATATCCGACCAAATAAGCCTCACAAAAGTGATACCTGCTCTAGGAAAAAATAAAATAAGATGGTGGAGAGTAGTAATGACTTATTTAATGAGTGTCATTTTTATTTGCATTAAGAAAACTGAAACAATGCATAGCCAATTCGGTGATTTTATGCACATGAATGAATCCCTGAACTTGGCTGGTAAGCACTCCACTTAGGAAAGGATGAAGATAATCTCTCCTTTCCTCTCACTTCATAATACATTGGGAAATGAACACATCAAAAATTATTTTTTGCAGGTTTAGATATTTGCTTTTTTCCTCTACATCATTCTTGAAGTTATTCTACTTTTTAAAAATCAAGATTACTCAGACTGATTTAAAACAAAAACCCTGTAGGACTGCTGATTATCCACAGCCTTTCGGTGCCTCAGAGGCAAGCAGAGAAGCCACTAAACATTAGAGCAAAACTGATTTTCCTTTCGTACTGACTTCAGAAGGTGAACTGAAAGTAACCTTCAATTGAACATTCAGTTTCAACATGAAGGCCCAGTGAAAGAATCTGAAACTGGATTTGGTATATTTAATTAGAGCTAAGTTATTTCAAGGACTTTAGATCCTTCTAGTAAAGATTTAATAAAATAGTGTTAGAGTTAAGTGTTTGGCTATTTTAAGCTCAATAAATAGCCTGTTCAATTATTAAGCCTTTAACAGTTCCTTGAAATAGAACCAGTAATCCCTTCATCCAATGGGATTATCTCAACTATAGAATTTATATAGCACTTATTATATTAGACCTTGCCCTCCCACCCTTTATTTTACAGGTATATAAGCCTGATCTCATCTACTAGGCTTTATTTACATTTTTTGAGGTCAGAGTAGTAGTATTTAACTAAATAATCACAGGGTCTTGACCAATGCCTTCTATATATTAGGGTACAGATAAAGGTTTATTGAATAAAATAGATTCTGATAGTAGTCTTGTTATCTTTTCTGGGAAGAAAATGGATATCTCTATCTCTATATCTGTACTTTCCCTTTACCTATATCTATATCTAATCTATGTCTACATATTTACCTGGATATAAATATGGATATAGATATCCATGTAGATACAATTCTGCATCTGGGTTGCTTTTCAGTATACAACTGTTGCATTTTTATGGGTACACCATATTTATATATATGGCCAATCTTGTTAATTCATACCAACAAACAATTTTTAGATGTTTTCCATTTCTAATATTCTTCATAATGCACTTAATGGTTTACCAATTACTTCTAAGTACACAGATTGTAGGCAATGAAGCCAGGACTAGATCTCAAGTCCTCTGAATTCAAGAGCTCTTTCCCCTATAAATTCACTGCCTGTGTTCAATCTTTCAAGAAGTAATTTTCCACCAAATGAGAAACTATATCACAGTCACACCTACTCACACTTTTTTTTTTCGCAAAATTTTGCATTTGAGGAGCAGAAAGATGAGGTTGTAAAAATATCCAAAATGTTTCCTACGAGCTCACCTGGCAATCTGATTTAAACTTGGCATCCTCAATTCCAGAAGTTCACTCAGAGTTATACAGCAATTAGAGGCAACATTAATTAGGATTTAAATATAATATGTAGTTTTTCTTCAGAGATATCTTAACATTTAATATGTTTTCTAAAAGCATAACCAGACTCTCTATATATAGAGGTCAAATTATATATATAAAATATATAATAATATGTAGTTTTTCTTCAGAGATATCTTAACATTTAATATGTTTTCTAAAAGCATAACCAGACTCTCTATATATAGAGTTCAAATTATATATATAAAATCTTCAAATTATATGTATGTAAGTATATATTTTGAAATCTTATGTCTGTTGTAATACAGATTATTTTATATATATATACATTCTAAAATGATTTATAAATAATCATCTATTAGATGACCAAGTGGTTTGATCATACTTCAATAAGAAGTAATTAAGTCAAAATAACAAGCTTGATGTACATATAAACTGTGTGAGATAAAAGATCAATTTTAGTGATCTACACATACACCTTGTTAGCCTTCCATTTTGGCTAAAATTAATATTAGCACCACTCTTAGAAATTTCTTCTTCATTATATGCCAATTTCAATTGGGCTATGAATTCTTACTGTGGAGTGTAACAGAAGTAAAAGAGAACACATGGTAAAAGAAAATAGAGCCAGGTACTAGAGATTAGGTTTTTACCAACTCTTAGAGCTGCCTAGTTCCTCTGGACCAGAAGGGATAAAGAGGCACTAAAGACAATTTTCAACTACTCAATTGTTTTGATTAATGAAATTACAACTTTATTATTATTATTGTCATTCTTGTTTCAATCTTGAACTTTGTTGTTATCAATATAAACCAGTAAATATATCATGTCTTTAATGAAATGCTCTATATGAAATTTCAGTCTGGTTATTTTAAAAGCCCATTAGGTTTTATCTCTCAATACTTTTTCAATTTACGATGTTTGAAATGGCTTTTAGACATGAAGTCCTTGCCCATGCCTATGTCCTGAATGGTATTACCTAGGTTTTCTTCTAGGGTTTTTATGGTATTAGGTCTAACATTTAAGT
>NW_012103832.1:2363592-2366907 GCF_000951045.1 Mandrillus leucophaeus
AATTATGAAGATGAGGTATAATTATATAATTATATATATGAAGGACAAATTTGGGTAACAAAAAGGAATGGTAAGTCAGTTGATCCATATTAAAGTTGCAGTACTATCATCTATAAGCCTTCTTTGGGTGAATGTTTTAATATTTTAACTCAATTGCCTTCTGTGTATAATGAAGATGACACTTCCTACCACATGGGTTTTAGTCTTCCCTGAACAAAACATTTTGAGAAGATGATACGTATGCTGTGAAAAAAGGAAGAGTTTTAATTAAATTTAGAAAAATTAGGTTAGACTTAATTTAAAATGCTTCCTATATAATATTTTCCACAGAGTAATTTGCTAATGTGAATTATAAACCCTAACAGGGGATAGATACTCTATGTAGCATTTCATATGTATGTTTGCATGTATGTATACCCACACACATACACACACACACACACACACACACAATTTTTTAATCCAAAACATTTTTTGTCCTTGGGCTTGGAAAATATGCACTACAGTTTATTGTCTCTCTGTAATTGATACATTTTGTAAAAGGACAATTACACATGTAGTAAGATTTATAGATATTTAAAATATCTATATATTCAGCAAATTGTTGATTACCTACAGGGTGTAGTTATAAAAATTTCACTGCTGCTAGGTCTCTTTCTTCATACTTTCCCTGTGCTCTGCTGTGTCTCAGGGGAAGAAAAGCATGTTTAGGTCATTGTGCTCAGTTTTTATTACTAAGCATATTTTCTGCATGGTGCTTTTGGAAGGAACAACAAAGGTGACAATTATAACATGGAAAATAAAAGGAAAATAATTTTAAGAGGAGAAAAGCACCCTTTAAGTGATAAAACTAAAAATATGCTTCCATATAACTCATGCACAGATTAAATGTCAGCAATTAAAATGACCTTCACATTTATTTTTAAGTTGGAGTTAATTATAGTATTAATCAAATACGTTATAAACTGGGTATGCAAGTAAAACCTGCTGGCATGTTACAGTAACAGAAATATTCACTCCGAGATTTATACATTAGAACCTATCCTACCTCATTGTCACTATATTTCATTTATAACATAGTTCTAATTGGAAAAAAATGAGGTGAGGGTGAACTCCATCATACATATTACTGACTTTATCATATATTGACTTGTCATTCCTAAAATGTGCTAGATTTCTTGAGTGAAGATATTTATCTAAACAAATTAATGTAGAACTATATAAGTCCATCATTTTAGCTTTAGAAATGATGAAATCCCTCAGAATTTTCACCAGAATGATTGTGATGTTGTATACAATTTGTATTACAAAATTATCCTGATATCTTACGTTATATTGACAACAATTCATCACAACTACCGTGTCTCACCATCTGCTGAATTTATAGTCATGGGTCTATTATTCATAAAGAATTATAAAATCAACTTTTCACTCTTAAGTTAAATTGGGGGGAAAACTTTCATTTTCTAAAGGTCGAGTTCTTTTTTATAAAGAAAATAACAGTTTATATCAATCCCATTATATATAGATAAAAATAGTAATCATCATTTTAACAGTATACTTTCTTTAGTGTACAAGTTTGAGTTGATGCTATCAGAAACTGGTCATACTGAGTACATTTTGTTGGGGGTGGAAATAAAAGGTGCTTTAATAAAATCTTTGGAGACGTAAATTCACTTTTACTGAGAAGGTATATTTTATCCTAATTGTTGGACAAAGTTTTTTTTCTTCACACTGTCTCACATAACTTTAGCAAATTACTGACTTTGTAAAAATGTTCTGTTTTCAATCTTACTGTGATAAAGATAGAATGAAGGTGTAGTGAGACAAATTTTGATACATAGGACATATGGAAGAAGAAGAAAAGGCAGTGAAAGGTCTGAGAGTCTTTATTCTGAGGCAATGATAACAGAGGAAATGATAAAAGCTTATCCTCATCATGGAGTTACCAAAATTGTCTGACAAATAGTTGGTGAAATCCACGTAGGCCAACTGAGAGCTCATTTGCACTCAAGGAAGAAAAATCTCGGGAATCACAGAGGTATAAGAATTAAGAGAGAAAGTATGGTTGGTTTAGGGACCAACCATGCTTTCTTTGTGAAATGTAGAAGAAAGAAACCATATTTTCTTTATGAAATGTAGATGCAAGAATGAAATTGATGATCTTTCTATAACAAAATCTGAATGAATGCATGGTGTCTACTTTCAAAAACCTCAATGCATACATTTCTAATATCTATGTTACTTTATATAATAAATTCAAACATAGGAAGCTAAACTGCAATAATCTACTTTACTTCTATATGTTTGATACGACTGTATTTTGCAACATAGAGGCACCAGGCCTGATATCCTGTCTTATTGGACAAATCAGGGAAGTCATAGTCCAGGAAGAAAGCTAATGAGAGACAGCGACAATTCTGAAGTTTAAGAAGTTATTACTCCTCAAACCCCAAACTTAATCTCGTTTTGGGATTAAGACTGTAGTATTCATTCTAAACTCAGCTGATTGGAGACTAAGACTGTTGCAGACAAAGTGAGCCCCCAAATTGGGAATTAGCCCCAGAAATCTTTTGGCTTTGTTCAGGAGAGAATTCAGGTAAGAGTTAGTGGTAGAAGAAAACAGCCTTATTGAAGCGGCAGTATTACAGCTCTGTGACTGCTCCTGTGAAGCAGGGCCACTCCACAGGCAGTGAAGAGTAGCAGCTCAGAAGCAGGTCTGCGGTCATATTTATACCCACTTGAAGTACATGCAAATAAGGGGTGGCTTATGCAGAAATTTCTAGAAAAAGAGTGGTAACTTTTGGGTCATTGGGTCATTGCCATTGAAAGGGGTGGTAACTTCCAGGTGTTGCTGTGGCAATGGTAAACCGACATGGCACTGGTGCGTGTGTCTAACAGAGGTACTTTCACCTGTTCCCTGTTTCAGCTAGTCTTCAATCTGGTCCAGAGTTCAAGTCCTGCCTCTTACCTCAAGACTGCTAATATATGTATTGCCTGCTTAATCAGAATGGGTTCAGTAGTTTGGAGAGAACTGAGTTTCAGGCTAAGAATAGTAACTGATGTCTGTGGAAAAGCAGGGAAGATTGATATTGGCATAGAATAAATGTTAAAGGCAAATTATATGTTGCACTGGTAGTGTACTGACCTTTTGAAAAGGTGGGGTATACTCCAGTCTCACAGTGGAAAAATGAACTAAAGGATTCCCAGAGATCTTGCCAAAAATTAAATGGTCAATAAAAATAATAGCTCCTTTATTTGAGTACTACACATGTGCATTACATATGCTGAGTTATTATATGAATTATCCCATTA
>NW_012103832.1:2368367-2373629 GCF_000951045.1 Mandrillus leucophaeus
TTACTTCTATACGTTTGATACACTTGTATTTTGTAAGCAATTAGTTTTTTATATATTCTGATTTATTAATGTAAACCTAATTTTTCTGTTGAGTACAGAAAGAGAAAAATCAATTCTACAAAGGTTGTAACATTTTAATATCTTTTTTGAAAACAGTAAAAAAATCCCTCAATTTTATAAATATTTAAGTCTTATGTTCCTTTAAAATATTATTAGCTCCAGGAAATGATATTCAAACAATCTGCTCCATTTCAATTACCATTTGGTTTACAAGAATTTAGGCATTCTTCAGAGAAATAATTAATTTAATTTAATCATTTTTTTCATCTTAAAAGCATAATCCTACTAGAATTACATACACAAAATGTGAATCACTTTTACTGGTAATCTAGAAAAGGCAGGGTATTGGAAAGCTGATAAGGACCCATTTTGTGAAAGTGTGTCAGAACTGAGTTCATTTTTCAGTTAAATTTTAATGAAAAAATGTATAAATATGTTTTTAAAAGGCAAATAGTAGTTAGAAGTGTGTAACAAAATGCACTATTTTCTATCCTTCTCTTCCCAACCTATTAATCTTATTCCCCAGAACCAGCCTTATTACACCTTTAGCTGTTTCCTTGACTATTTAGCATGCTTGTACTGCTATTTCTTCAACTTACAATTTTAGATGGTTATTTAATTTTCAAGAGTAATATGAGGATTTACCTGGCTTACAAAGCACCCACATGGGGCAGACAGATACACAAGCACAAGGCTCACAAGTACACAACCTATAACTTCCTAATGTCATTGCATTGTAATATTTAACTAAATTGACATGCAGTGCTTAAATTGTTCTGACTGGGTAATTATTCAATGAAACAAAGTGGTGTACTATGATTACAATTCTTTCATAACTTTTTGTTTCTCCTGAAGATAATAATTGCCTATTACTTTTTGTTTCCTATCCCATAAATTTAAATGCATTTACAAATTGCTGCTACCCCTATTGAGCTAACATAAATGTTTATTGTACACATACATTGACACATGCAAGATTATTTCTAAGATTTTACCACTTGAGACTGGTTTCCTCAGGTCGTTTCATGATGGGTTGTTTTATTCAGGGGCAGATTTCATCTGGAACTTCC
Source organism: Mandrillus leucophaeus (assembly GCF_000951045.1). Taxonomy (NCBI): domain Eukaryota; kingdom Metazoa; phylum Chordata; class Mammalia; order Primates; family Cercopithecidae; genus Mandrillus; species Mandrillus leucophaeus. The sequence goes on from NW_012103832.1 coordinate 2,369,498, forward strand.
AAAGTTTGTCAGGACCACGATGCTAAGATACAATCCACACAACTTTACACTCAGAACTACTATGTGGCACTGCTAAAATTGTATGCCCTAAAAAAAACAGGAATTCAGAAAAAATCTATTTTTGGCACAATTTCCATCAGGAAGAAATATGAAGTGCATTTATAATCAGGCATCCTGTATTATCCAGTATATTCCTTGCTGGAGAGGATGTCTATTTTTTTCTAGAATTTGATGAGAACAAAACATTCTGCTTACCATTTATACACCTGATGGCTGGTTAATTTTTTCACCAACTATTTTGCCCCCTGTAAATTTTACATCTTTTGCCTCTTTTCCTACCCATGTCCTCTGGTGTTAGCTGTGGAAGGATGCATTCTTACTGTGATAAATCTCTGACTGAACTTTGATGCCACCAATCCAGATAAATTGGCGTAATGGTCGGGGGAGATTACCAGATGCCATTCTTACACTGGGATAGCTAATAAAGATGTAATTACACACGGGAATGATGTGAGCTTTGTAAATATGTCCTATTAAACACCAAATAGTGTATTTATAATACATCTTTTTCTTAGCTGGACTTCAAAAACACCTGCAGCCAGCACCTCCAGGACACCTGTATAAGGAACTATAACAGGCTTTGCAGAAGGACAGGTCCCCAGCTGATGTTGGCTGACCAAGTTCTCATTGCCCTTGCCTGCAGTTTTCAGAATAACTGTAGAAAATGCCCAGAATGCAATATGCTGTGATATTGAGGATCTTTTCAGAACAGCACAGGCTCTTTTCTCATCCATCCTAGAGCAGGACATCCGGCAATGCTTGTGCCCAATGATCCAAGTTGCACCTGGGGTATAAAACCCAGAGTTGAGTGCCTTCAGAGTCTCCCAGCTGTGGTGCAAGGTGGGAAATGCACAGGAAAGACTGTATCCTACCTGGGAGGCTTTCTGAGTTTGGGAGATTGGCTTGCCATGGATCCTAGGGTTCTGTTGATTCTTGCTGCCTGTGAGTAACAAAGTTGCTTTACCTGACCTGTGTGAGCATTCTGTCTCAACAGACTAGATCTAAAAATGAAAGTGGTAGAGGTGTGACTGCTGTAGCAGCTGGATCTGTTTTAAGCCCCCGACAGAGACCAGAACACTTGCAGAACTCTGGCAGCTGGGTTAGTCCAAAACCTTCCTTCAGACTTAGAAAGCTGAAGTCCTGATCTTAGCCAAGAGGGTAGGAAGCAGTAGCTTCTTAATCAATGGTGGCTAAATAATATTTCCTCTAAATGTTCACCGAATCATTTGATCATGTTAACACATTGATAGGGTCACTTCCATCCATGGAAAGGTGCTTGTGCAAATGAGGGACTCTTAAGCCAAAGATTCATTAACTTCACAGTAAATCCACCTTTATTCCTCTGTTTTTATTAAGCATGTGCAGCAGTAGCTTCCTGAGAAAAGGAGTATGGGAAGTTAACACAGGAGCCCTTTTGTGTCTAAAGATGTCCGTAGCCCACCTTTACATTTAATTATTAGTTCTGTGTGTAAAGACTTCTAGGTTGAAAATCATTTTCCCTCAGAACTTTGAGAGTATATTGAGTAGTCCAATGTCATTCTGAATTCACTTTCTTTTTTTTTTAATGTGATTTGTTTTATACATACCTTTTATTTCTGGATGATGTTAGGACTTGTTATGGGTTAAATTGTGTTCTCTAAAAATTAATATGTTGAAGCCCTCCCCATTCACTACCTCAAAATATAGCCTTATTTGGAAATAGTGTCCTTCCAGATGTATAAGACGACATCACTTAGGTGAGCCCTGATCCAATGTAACTGGTGTCCTTATAAAAAGGAAATATTAGAACATGGAAACAGATACATGTAGAAAGAAGATGATGTCAAGAGACATAGAAAGAAGACAGTTATCTAATAGCCAAGGTAAGAGATCTGGACTAGATACATATTTCCCTAGGCCCCCCAAAGAAACCAACCTTGTTGACACCTTGGTATTATACTTCTAACATTCAGAGATGTCAGACAATGAATCTCTGTTTTTTAAGGCACTCCACTTGATTTTTGGCATTTTGTTCCAGGAGCCCTAGGAAATTAATACAGGGTCTTCTCTCTATCTCCAGTGTGCTAAAATTTGAACATTATGTGTTTTGTCTACTTTTTTCTGGAATCCTTTTAATTTGGAAATATATCCCCTTCAGTTCTAGGATATGCTTTTTAAAATCATGTCTTCGATACCTTGCTACTCTTCATTTTCTGATTTCCTTTTTTGAAAATTTGCATTTGTATTCATATTGAACTTTTTGGTTTAATTCCTTAATTTTCTCATCTCAAGTGCATTTTTTTCTATATTACTGTTGTTCCCCCTCCCCACTTACTGCATGATCTTATCAATTTTTTATTCTAGGAGTTATTCAAACTCCTAGAATATTCCTATCCTATTAGTTGAAATTTTAGAACTCTTTCTTGCTCTCTGAGTGTTTCTTTTTTTTTCTTTTCTTTCATAATTCTGAGTTCGTTGTTGTCTATTTCTTTTCCATTTTAAAATTTTAGTTCACAATTCAGCAGAATTGGAAGTTTGTGCTGGTTCCAATTTGGAAGATTTCATTGGTCTTGGTTTGGTTTACTCATGTATTTGTGATCACCTCCTGAGTGGGCTAGGGGCTCATTTTTGTTTCACGTTTTTTTAATCCTCAATCACACCAGCTCAAGCATGTTCACATGAAGCTGGACACGATTTCTCTCCTTAAATAGTCTTGAGTGCTCTTTAGTCATGCTTTTATTCCTATTTCCCCATGAAATTTTTCTCATCAAGGTCACTAATGATTCAATGCTGAAAAGTAAAACGATCAAATCTTAATTCTTATCTTACCTGGCTTATCAGGGGTTGCTCAAGCATTTCTCTTTAAAACACTTTTACAAACCCTTGCTTCCAAGACATCATACTTGACTCTAATTCCTAATACATTTCTGAGTGGACTGTAGAAGTTTCCTTCGCTGGCACACCTCATGATTGCATCTCTAAATATGGATGTGCCACATGCCTCATTCTTCAAGCTGTTTTGCTTTTTTAAGAATGTACATCGATTTTTGTTATCTCATCCTCTCAAGACATGGAAAATCCTATATCTAATGACTTCCAAAAGTATATCTCCAACCAGGCTTCTCCCCTAGGCTCTAGACTTATATCCAAATACCTACTCAACATGACAACTTGAAAATCTAAGAGGTATCTCAGACTTATTTTTCCAAAATTGAACTTCTTACATTCCCATCACCCATGTGTATTCCTCTTGCAGTTTTTTCTATATTCTATATGGTAACATCACTTTTTCCGTTTCTCAAACTAAAAACCTTGGAGTTCACCATGACTTCTCTCTTTCTCTCATAATGCATATCAAATTTATCACTATATCCTGCTGTTGCCATCTTCAAAATATGTCAAAAAATGTCACAACTCCTTTCTATCTCTACTCCTACAATCTTGGGAAAGTTGCCATAATCTTTTTCTGAATTATAGCAACAACTTTTAAAATGACTATACTTAATCTATCTTTGTGCCACCCTTGCTTTAGTTTATTTGTAGAGTGGCGGGAGTAACTAAAATATAATTTATACCGTATCACTTCTCTTTTAAACTCTTACGATATCTTCTTTGCTCATCATAAGTAACAGTCCACATTAGCATGAAAAAACATAATGTTAGAAGGAACAAATCTTACACATAATGTAAAGAATTGTAAAACTTTACAGAAACTCATCAAAGAGTTGTTAAATACAATTTGGAATATGTAGATCTAGTTTATGTTTATAAATAGAAAAATTTTCTATAACAGAAAATAAAAATTATCCAAAAATTGATCTGCTACTCCAGTCAAATTGCAAACTGCCAAAAATAACCAGCTCCTGAAAAACAAGTACAATATCATATGTCAAGACCTACTATAAATTTGTATCACTAAAATACTCTATTATTAGCACAATGGTATGATATCGACCAATGGAAGAAGGGAGAGATTAGAAATAAAGTGATGCACATACAAAAATCAGTATGACAATTTATATTGTTTTCCAACAAGAAAGGTGCATGTTCATCCACACATACAAATCAATTTTAGGTGGATTTTGGACTTATG
>NW_012103832.1:2373679-2378348 GCF_000951045.1 Mandrillus leucophaeus
ATGACTTCCAAAAGTATATCTCCAACCAGGCTTCTCCCCTAGGCTCTAGACTTATATCCAAATACCTACTCAACATGACAACTTGAAAATCTAAGAGGTATCTCAGACTTATTTTTCCAAAATTGAACTTCTTACATTCCCATCACCCATGTGTATTCCTCTTGCAGTTTTTTCTATATTCTATATGGTAACATCACTTTTTCCGTTTCTCAAACTAAAAACCTTGGAGTTCACCATGACTTCTCTCTTTCTCTCATAATGCATATCAAATTTATCACTATATCCTGCTGTTGCCATCTTCAAAATATGTCAAAAAATGTCACAACTCCTTTCTATCTCTACTCCTACAATCTTGGGAAAGTTGCCATAATCTTTTTCTGAATTATAGCAACAACTTTTAAAATGACTATACTTAATCTATCTTTGTGCCACCCTTGCTTTAGTTTATTTGTAGAGTGGCGGGAGTAACTAAAATATAATTTATACCGTATCACTTCTCTTTTAAACTCTTACGATATCTTCTTTGCTCATCATAAGTAACAGTCCACATTAGCATGAAAAAACATAATGTTAGAAGGAACAAATCTTACACATAATGTAAAGAATTGTAAAACTTTACAGAAACTCATCAAAGAGTTGTTAAATACAATTTGGAATATGTAGATCTAGTTTATGTTTATAAATAGAAAAATTTTCTATAACAGAAAATAAAAATTATCCAAAAATTGATCTGCTACTCCAGTCAAATTGCAAACTGCCAAAAATAACCAGCTCCTGAAAAACAAGTACAATATCATATGTCAAGACCTACTATAAATTTGTATCACTAAAATACTCTATTATTAGCACAATGGTATGATATCGACCAATGGAAGAAGGGAGAGATTAGAAATAAAGTGATGCACATACAAAAATCAGTATGACAATTTATATTGTTTTCCAACAAGAAAGGTGCATGTTCATCCACACATACAAATCAATTTTAGGTGGATTTTGGACTTATGCATGAAAAGTAAAAATGTAAAATTCTTATAAGAAGATGTAATAGGCAACCTTGATAAGTTTTAAAATGAGTTTTTTAAACAAAAAAAATTAAAAAGCACAAAAGCCACAAAGAAAACTATGATGAATTGAGCTCGATTAAAATTGTAAACTTTTATTCATCAAAAATGATCATAAAGACAACCAGGAAAGATATTTTCAACACATAAAACTGAGAATTAGTCAATATAACATATAAAGTTCTCCTACAAATAAATATAGAATAGAGGAAAGAATTAAAAATAGAAAAATGCCAACAGTCATAAGGCTGCGTTTTACTGAGAGGAAAGATGGTTTGCCAAGAAATATATAAAAATACACTAATCTTCCTTGGCAGGAAAATGATCAAATACCCTCTCACACTGATGAAACAATTACACTAAATATAGATGAGTATGTTTATCAATAGTCATTCTTATATTTTTTGACAGGGTTATAAACTGATACAATCTATTTGGAAAAATATTTGATATTATCAATATACTAGATTCCTCTCTTAGATCTTGTAGCTAGAGAAGAGAGGAGGCTTGTGGACAGTATCTTCTCAAGATTGACCAGAGGAGGGACTTAATAAAATAATACTATGTATGCTCAGTATAATTCAGTCTAATTTATTATTAGAACAACACCACAGGCTACGGTAGATAATACTTACATAAACCCAAAAAAATAACTTGCACATATAGTTTTAAAATTTTGGAAGACCTAGATCTTTTTGACAGGTCTGATTTGCATAGAATCACAGAAGTAATGATGTTTCTTGTGGAGAAACATACGGAAAAGAACTTGGGTTTTGCTCAAGTCTCCTAGATGTTGTGTTTAGAAGTTTCTGAAATAAGGTATATGTGACTGGAGTACGTACATCAACTAACCCGATTCTAAGTTGTATCAGATGACAGGCAGCCTGCCTCATGTTCCAAACAAGTCCTTTAGGGAAGAGAAGCCACTCTAAGGTCTGATGATTGGTTCAGCAGAAGTTGATTTGTTTGTTGTTGTTAGCTAAAACAAAATCCCTACTTTAAGATACATTCTAATTACTTTTAGTAAGTTTTATCTCAAGTAAAAGCCCCAAAACATCTTGAAGTGGGCAGCAATTTTAGAATAAGTACAATCAGAAGCCTCAGTATTCTCTGACAAGTTAGTATGTATGTGTTTATTTTGGTTTTGCTAAGGCATTATTTTGGTTTTTTTCATGATTCATTACATAATGAACAAGATATTACTTTCAATACTTTTCCAATTTAAAAATATTGTCACTGAAATACTTGAACAACTATGATGAGTTACCAAATTTACTAAATTGTACTTTTACAAATAAAATTAGACAACAGCTTGAAATTAAATACCCAACTTCCTTATAACCGTAAGTTAGTCTTAAATTGGTTATTTTAAAATGAACATCAGAAAATAACAATTGTACCAGTATTATATATCTGCACATTTTAGAAGCTCTGAAATTCTAAACTTTCCTGTGTTTACAAAAACCACTATTTCATTTTGCCCTTTACAACCTAAAATGCACTGGAAAAATCTGAAGTCCTATGTGTATTTACGTCTGAAGTCTAAAGTCTTGTATGTATTTTTTCAAACACTTATATAACAGATGATATTAAATATATAAAACCAAGAGTAATCCCCATCAATTTTTATTGCTTTTAGTAAAATAAATTTTCTCCATTAGCATATAAGGTTTCTGCATTTTTAGTTACACTTTTTATCATTACTGTCCTTTGTTTTAGTCTTGCTTTTTGGAATGCATTTTTGGGACACAAAAACGTTATATTTTCAAGTCATTCAAAAGTGTTCCCATATAACTAGGATGGTGCTGATAGAAGGCTCATGTACAAAGAAAAATCAATCTATTTTTAATTATGATGTCTGAAGGGTTAAAATCTGTCAATACTTTTTATGATAAGTAGTATATAATTAAAACATAGTTTATGGAAGAAGAAAAGGATTTAGAGATTTTGAAGCATATTAAAATTTTTGAATTATTTCCAGGAAGTAACTCTTAATCACAAAACAATCATAAAAATAATTCTGACTTTAATTTTGCTCTAGGAATTATGTCCTTTTCAGCATATTTGAAAGAGTTGAATTCTAATGCTTATAATTCAAAATGCATTAACAAAAGGCAAAGAATTATCTCTAAAGCTTATTGCACCATAATGTTTTCCTGGGTTGTTGACAATATGTTCTGGTGAAAAGGTTCATTTGTTTATGCTCCAAAGACTGATCATTCAAGTTAATTAAGCATGAAGCAGAAAACATCTTCGGAGTGCTTGTCTCTAGAACCTCTTTCACGTCTTTTGTGGTGATTCACAGAATATCCTCTTTTTGACAGTCACTAGGTTGCTGATAACTAAATAGGTTTTCAAGTTTGATAAGTTTATTGAGCATCTTGTCTCATGAGGCCAAAGTACCTAGCTACTAAAGCTACCAGGCTGCTGTTGGTAGAGTGGAAACAAAAATTAGCCGATGAGGAGAGCAACAGCAGAGGGGGAACGTGGTAATAGGATTCTGTATTTTAATTGGGGAAGGCTGTCTAGAAAAATATTTTCCCTCATCTTTGCTGTCACAGAATCTGTCATCACACCACGGACCAGATGGACTGCACCAATGTTTCTGGGATTCTAAGATTCCTAGCAGTAACCTTGAAAACTGCACAAACACTACTAGTTAACATCTGTGAGCAAACACCCATGCAGCCAAAACTTTTAATTAATTAATATGCCATTTGAGGTCCGCAGCCACAGATAGAAATATCTGAAGCTTTGACAGGGTCTTTAAAATTCTGTAATAATTAAATCATGCACATATCATAATACTTGAAGTTTCATACTCTGTCAATGACATAAAGCCTCCCTTTTTATAAGTCCCTTTTATACTGCAGACACTTAGTTATCTTGATTTTCCCAAGGAAATAAATTTTCCAAGTTTATGCAGGGACAGAGTCTATTCTACACACTAACAAATACATATATTTTCAGGTTTAAACATAATTATTTATGAGATTCTTTCTCTTCCCTTGTACCTAAAAGGTAAATATCACTTCTTACTCTGAAAATGGTTGAGTAGTTGAGTCTGGTATAACTTGAAGTGTGAAACAACCCCACTGGTGAATTTTTGGAAGTCTGTGTATCATTTTACTACATGCTAAATTTTCAAATATATTGCATTCAATCTTCAATTAGCTTTAAAATCAAATGAACATGTAGATTATAACAGTTAACTTATAGTAATATAATTTCAAGCCTTTATAGTTCAGTCAATAAAATATATGTTCACTGCCAGAAAACCTGTGTGATTCTTATAACCAGCCCTGACTTTTTTCCTCTTAGGCATGTCTACAGTCAGAAAAATGATAGTGCTATTGTTTCCAGAATTTGAAAACAGAAAATAAAGTAATTCAGTTCAAAATTATTTTCAAAATATTTCAAAAGTATTTCCACAATGATTTATAGGTCTATGCTTCTTTATAGCCAAGGCAATTGCAAAACAATCATAAAAATAGTTCTGATTTTAATTTTGCTCTGGGAATTGAGTCATTTTTAGCATGTTTGGAAGGGTTGAATTCTAATGTTTGTAATTTAATTTGTGAAGAACTTTCTTTACCTGACTTTTGGTT
>NW_012103832.1:2379813-2398033 GCF_000951045.1 Mandrillus leucophaeus
ATCAATTTTTATTGCTTTTAGTAAAATAAATTTTCTCCATTAGCATATAAGGTTTCTGCATTTTTAGTTACACTTTTTATCATTACTGTCCTTTGTTTTAGTCTTGCTTTTTGGAATGCATTTTTGGGACACAAAAACGTTATATTTTCAAGTCATTCAAAAGTGTTCCCATATAACTAGGATGGTGCTGATAGAAGGCTCATGTACAAAGAAAAATCAATCTACTTTTAATTATGATGTCTGAAGGGTTAAAATCTGTCAATACTTTTTATGATAAGTAGTATATAATTAAAACATAGTTTATGGAAGAAGAAAAGGATTTAGAGATTTTGAAGCATATTAAAATTTTTGAATTATTTCCAGGAAGTAACTCTTAATCACAAAACAATCATAAAAATAATTCTGACTTTAATTTTGCTCTAGGAATTATGTCCTTTTCAGCATATTTGAAAGAGTTGAATTCTAATGCTTATAATTCAAAATGCATTAACAAAAGGCAAAGAATTATCTCTAAAGCTTATTGCACCATAATGTTTTCCTGGGTTGTTGACAATATGTTCTGGTGAAAAGGTTCATTTGTTTATGCTCCAAAGACTGATCATTCAAGTTAATTAAGCATGAAGCAGAAAACATCTTCGGAGTGCTTGTCTCTAGAACCTCTTTCACGTCTTTTGTGGTGATTCACAGAATATCCTCTTTTTGACAGTCACTAGGTTGCTGATAACTAAATAGGTTTTCAAGTTTGATAAGTTTATTGAGCATCTTGTCTCATGAGGCCAAAGTACCTAGCTACTAAAGCTACCAGGCTGCTGTTGGTAGAGTGGAAACAAAAATTAGCCGATGAGGAGAGCAACAGCAGAGGGGGAACGTGGTAATAGGATTCTGTATTTTAATTGGGGAAGGCTGTCTAGAAAAATATTTTCCCTCATCTTTGCTGTCACAGAATCTGTCATCACACCACGGACCAGATGGACTGCACCAATGTTTCTGGGATTCTAAGATTCCTAGCAGTAACCTTGAAAACTGCACAAACACTACTAGTTAACATCTGTGAGCAAACACCCATGCAGCCAAAACTTTTAATTAATTAATATGCCATTTGAGGTCCGCAGCCACAGATAGAAATATCTGAAGCTTTGACAGGGTCTTTAAAATTCTGTAATAATTAAATCATGCACATATCATAATACTTGAAGTTTCATACTCTGTCAATGACATAAAGCCTCCCTTTTTATAAGTCCCTTTTATACTGCAGACACTTAGTTATCTTGATTTTCCCAAGGAAATAAATTTTCCAAGTTTATGCAGGGACAGAGTCTATTCTACACACTAACAAATACATATATTTTCAGGTTTAAACATAATTATTTATGAGATTCTTTCTCTTCCCTTGTACCTAAAAGGTAAATATCACTTCTTACTCTGAAAATGGTTGAGTAGTTGAGTCTGGTATAACTTGAAGTGTGAAACAACCCCACTGGTGAATTTTTGGAAGTCTGTGTATCATTTTACTACATGCTAAATTTTCAAATATATTGCATTCAATCTTCAATTAGCTTTAAAATCAAATGAACATGTAGATTATAACAGTTAACTTATAGTAATATAATTTCAAGCCTTTATAGTTCAGTCAATAAAATATATGTTCACTGCCAGAAAACCTGTGTGATTCTTATAACCAGCCCTGACTTTTTTCCTCTTAGGCATGTCTACAGTCAGAAAAATGATAGTGCTATTGTTTCCAGAATTTGAAAACAGAAAATAAAGTAATTCAGTTCAAAATTATTTTCAAAATATTTCAAAAGTATTTCCACAATGATTTATAGGTCTATGCTTCTTTATAGCCAAGGCAATTGCAAAACAATCATAAAAATAGTTCTGATTTTAATTTTGCTCTGGGAATTGAGTCATTTTTAGCATGTTTGGAAGGGTTGAATTCTAATGTTTGTAATTTAATTTGTGAAGAACTTTCTTTACCTGACTTTTGGTTCGATATTTTTCCTGTATCCTCTCCTTAATATATTTCTAATAATAATAATGACAAAACTACCAAATTCCAAATTTTAGCAGCAGTTTGATAAACTTCCCATTGATATAAGCAAAATACTCTTTTTCAGTTATTTAACCTCAACAGTAACAAAATATTACTGGCTCTAATATGTTTTAAATATATGTCTTCATGTGAGCTTTAACATAAAAAATATTCATGCAGGTAAGTTTCTACTTAGACATGCTTATAGACTTTCTTAACATATTATTATTAAGCGGCTTTTAAATATTTAAACTCTCAATTCCTTTTCCTATACTTCACTGACTGTAGTCAATAGAAAGTCTCTAGAACATGTGGAGAATACCCCATTCCCCAGGCATACTTAAAATTGCTATGTAATACATGTGTATTTGATTATTTATTATGTATATTATTTTATTCAGGCCTATTTACTTTATTCAGGCCTATACTTTTGAGACTATATGAGTTGTCTCCTATTTTGAGTAGAAGGGAGAGATGGAATTTTTTTCTCCTGTCTTTGGTATATGTTTGCTTGGGCAGGAATCAATGGCCTGCAGCTATTTATACGCTTTCACCCCTTACTTTGGTTCTTTTTCTCAAAGCATTGGGGAAGACAAAAGGATTGAATAATTTGCCTTGGTGCCAAACCTCATTGACTGACTCCTAAAAATGCATTGAAATTGAAAATCCTTCTAACCGAACTGAAACAGTATTTGAAAGGGAGTGAATATAGCATTGATTTTTGTACTGGGAAACTGAGCTTTATGGCCATTTATTAATTTCACCTTTTCCATAGTCCCATGAGAAGGAAGGATAGAAAACTGCAATTTCTAGAGCCACAATCAGACAATAAGCAAATTGATCCGTGTACAGTTTCATATTTTCATTCTGAGGTTGAAAGAATGAAAATGAAACAAATGGTTTAAAATTCTAAGAGAAAAATGGCAACTTAGTGATGGGAATCCAGAAGGATTTTATAGAAATTTGTGATTGACCTAAGCCATTCAAGGGGAAAAGGAACCTTGGATACTCTCTGTATCAGTGACTCTTAACTTTAGCTATTCATTAGAAAAAGCCTTGGGAACTTTTATAATCTACCAATGCTCAGACACCATATCCCAGAGAATCTGATGGAATTTATTTGGAGTGTGGCATAGGCATAGGTATTTTGTTCAAAGTTCATAGGTGATTCTACCTTACAGTCTGCATTGAGAATCATTAATCTAAACCAGAGAATAGGAATTATCTTAGGATCTTATAAAAATGAGGAATCTGACTCAACAGGTCTGGGCAGAGACTGACAGCCTAACAAGCTCCCACATGAGGTGACTGCTGCTGCCACTGCTACACATTTAACTAGCAAAGGTGCCACAGTACTGCTCTATGAATTTTCATCTGTCCTCCAGAGAAGGTACTGTAGCAGGTGCTCAGCTTTGGTGAGTGCTACCATCAGGTTGTGTATTTTTCACTGGAATTTTAAGAATGTCTCTTTTTAAATTTTATAAATGAACACTTCACATTTATCCTTCAAAGTATCAGTGTATCATTCAGACCCATATTTTTAAAATAATGTATTAATTGATATGTGTTATTGGTTGGGTTCCTCAAGAAGAAGACAATGAGACTCAAATTAACCTATGGGAAGTAGTAAAGGATGTTCTTGGGAAAAAAAGAACTGTGGAAAGGGAGGAAAGGAGAAAGTAGAAGTGGGCAGGTGTGAAGGTGGTCAGTGATGCAGTGTCAACAAAGGAGTTCTCTGTCAATCCCATGCCCTTCCCACTTGTTCCATGTTGGTACAAGGGGAGGGGAGATTATCTCCCAGCATTGAATAGTCATTGCATATTGGCTGCCCAGGTCAGAAATAGGACTTCTTGTGAGGTGGCCACTCAGTGCTGTCTGACAGCAGTAGTGCTACCAGAAGCTAAGAGAATAAGTCATTCAATCCTACAGCAGGATCTGGGCAGTGCAGCACAGAATCCACTAACGTCTATTCCTCACGCTGCTTGAGTATTCTTATAAACTGTGGTAGCAGTTTGTGCAAGGTTGAGATAGGCTACTTTTATGGAGGGAAACTCATAAGAGGATGATCAGTAGAACAAATGACAGCTGTCATTGCTGCAGCTGCTGTCAGAACCATCATAACTGGCATTCATGATCTCTGTTTTCCACTTTAGATTCTTCTTTCCCTCAAAGAGCACCTCTGCAGATCTCCATGGCCTACGTGGCACATCGTCCTTCATTCTGGAGTGATCTGTGCCCTGGATATTATGTACTTCTCAGGCTGTGACTGCTACACACATCTATTTCCTATTAAAATGTATAAGGAATTATCAAGAAGTGCCCAAGTGGATGAACAAGGTGTTGCATTCTTCACGATTGTAGAGTAGCATCCCTACCTTCTTCTGATCGTGAGTCATTTAATGCAGCCAGGATAATGACCCCTCTTTTCATCTTCTGGTCTGCAAACACGAGGAGTACCAACTTTCACACAGGTGTCATAGCTTATAGTTCAGTGAAGATTTTTCTGTGTTCATGGTGAATCTCTTGAGTACTTTTAGGAAATAGGACTTCTAAAGCCTCAGAGCCCAGAGAATATATAATACAAAGAATACATATTCCGCTGCTGCTGGTGGTTAGTTTTTGATATCTATGTTTATTTATTTTGCCCTGACAATAAACATGAAGTTTCTGGACTGGGGACGACTATTCTTACAGTAGTAAGCAGATTGGTTTCCTGTACCCTATTTCTCCCCTTCAAAGTGATGCAATAAGAGCCAGGTCTGCAAGTGTATAAAAGAAGATTTTCGTACCAAAGGCGAGGAATCCTAAAATTATAGTTCTGGGAGCTTATATGGGCTATAAACTGCCCAGCTGCCACCTTCTCCTCCAGAGATTGGGGATAATTTTATCTACTTCACGTAAACAAATCTTCTCTGGGAAGAGAAGAGGAAGTTTCCTAATTTCAAATTCTTTGGAATGTAAATGAATGGCTGGCATCATAGTTTTATCTGCCTTTGAAATATAAGCACACACTTCTGGGAGAAAAGTTCCTCAATCTCTCCTGAGGTCCTTAACTATTTATTCAGTCATCCAATTTCTATACTTGTCCTTTAACTGAAATCCAGGTATAGAAAAACTAAAAACCAAAACAAAATATTTACAGTAGAGCTTATCTTTGGAAGAAGGGAAAGACAGATATGAACGTGAGAGGACGCATGAGGGCTTCAAAACATTAGTTATGACCTATTTCTTAAGTTGCGCACACAAATTTCATTTCACTTTTATGGCATCCATATAGTTTAAAATGTATTCTTGTATATTCATGAAATATTATAAATAAGTGATTAATTTATAATTTAAGAAGACAATATCAGGACTAATTCTCCATGACTCCTGTTGCTGTTTACTTTAGCTACCAGCAGAAATCTTGCTCACTAAGAGTGGGTGTCACACTCCTAACTTGACATAAATCTTCCACAGCTTGCCAATGCTTTCCACTAATTCCTCTGGAACTGTGGTCAATTATCCTCATTTTAGCATTTATCATCCTCACTACTCTTCATCTAGATGCCTCAGTTTAGGAATCAACAAAGCCCACAAGCAAAATCTATCCTGTTGCCTGTTTTGTATATAAAGTTTTATTGAAACACTCATTTATTTACTTAATATCTATGGCTGCTTTTCTACTTCAAGAACAGAGCTGAGTAGTTGTGACAGAGAACATCTGGCCCACAAAGCCTGAAATATCTGCTATCTGGCTCTCTACAGAAATAGTTTGCCAATTCCTGGCTTATCTGAAACCTGACATTTTCCTGAGGCCACAACCTCCACCTCGCTCTCTCAAGAAAAGTCTGTTTTTTATTTCCTTTGCATGTACTTCACAACTGAAGACAACAAACGGGGTGTTGCTAACACTTCTAAACCATGTTTCCTTTCTCTTGTTTTTTTGAAAAACCAAAACATTTGAAGCACATGCCATTGCACTATGCACTCTTTTTGACAGCCATCACCCTTAAAGACCTCCCTGTCACTCTTCCTCACTCATCTCACTCATGAGTCTAGCACCTGGATTACTGTCAGCCAGTCCCACCCATGATTGTAAATTTGATCATGCCTTCATTGATAATCCCACTAACTCACTTTGTATTCAGCTTAGATTTAACATTGCTGTCTTTGACCATGCCATCCCATCCTTCCATTTCATTTATCCCACAGCCCACATTCTAGTAATATGTCAGCTTTAATTACACATCCAGTTCACTTTTCCATCCTCCATTATCCACTTATTCCCATTTGGGAATCTTGTTAAAAATGCAGCTTCTGATTTAGGGAGCTCTGAGCATTTTTTCCTTTTTCAAACAATCTCCCAGGAATGCCAGTGTTGCTGGTCCTCAGATCACAGTAATAAAGGCCTAGTGGTCTATTATTTTAATAGAAGTTACGGGGGGAATCTGGTCAGTGGAAGGCGGGAAGCATGACTTATTCCTGAGTGTGTAAAAGTGTTTCTCCGTTCTTAGGTCATTTGTGTCTGCTAACTGGTGCCTAATTAGCACATGACTACACACAGCCAGGCAGAAACTGGGGCAAATTATTCTCCCTTTCTCTGCCATTTGTTCTATTCAAGCCCTCAATAGATTGATGACGCTCACCCACATACGTGAAGGCAGTCAGTTTCATTGAGTCCAGCAATGCAAATGCTAACCTCGTGTGGAAACAATCTCACACATACACATACCCTCAGAAATCCTGTTTAGCCAGTCTGCTAATTGATGTTAGATTCCTGCTCTCTTACCGAGACTGGAAGACAGGGGCATTATGTTCTTAATGATTACATTTCAAAGGGATGGCTTCCGGGTCTTTAAGAAAGTCATTCTTAGGTTGTAAAACTGTCAAGATATTGAAAATGATTTACATCTTAAAAGTTTTCTAAAGCAAATGCTCTAAGAAAAAGCCTAGAGTCAGGAAGAAGCTTGTCAGTCCAGCTGTGGAAAACTTTAAGGCCATCTTGGTCAAATGTCTCATATTTACCCCTGCTTCTTAATCTCTCCCCTATATATCTAAATCTCTCCCTTATCCTCCCTCCTGCACACACATTACTTTTTTTTTTTAACCTCCACTTTAATATGTAGTAGGCCTTTCATACTTATTATGTCCAGTATTGTCTTATGCTCTCACCAATCCTATACTATGAAAATCTACTCATCTCAATATTCCTCATCAGCAAATGTTACCATCATACACATAAAATGCTCAACCAGAATCCTAGGAGTAATCATTACTTCCTCTCTTTCCCTAAACCCTCATACCAAATTCAGCAGCAAGTCTATTTGGGTCTATCTCAAAAATATATTTCTTATCCATTCACTTATCCTCATTTCTGCTGCTACTGTGGATATATAAGTAACACAGGCCATTGCCATACTCTGGTAAATAGTTTTACAAGAATTGTTTAAAGTCTTTCAAACTGAGTGGTTACTTCAGTATGGTATTCTGAGCTGAGATATGTGCATACAGGGCTATTTATAATCTTGCCTTTATGAAACCCTTATAAAATATAAACATTTCCAATAGTGCAGTTAATTTAATGATGTTGAACTTTCCTAACATTATTTAAATAATCTTGTTACAGTAAAGGGGTCTCAATCCAGACCCCAAGTGAGGGTTATTGGCTCTCACACAAGAAGGAATTCAGGGTGAGTCCACAGTGCAAAGGGAAAGCAAGCTGATTAAGAAAGTAAAGGAATAAAAGAATGACTACTCCATAGACAGAGGGGGGCTATGCTTGTTCCCCCTTTTTTATGGTTATGCTTTGATGATATGCTAAACAAGGGGTGGATTATTCATGCCTCCCATTTTTAGACCATATGGATAACTTCGTGATGTTGCCATGGCATTTGTAAACTGTCATTGTGCTGGTGGGAGTGTAGCAGTGAGGACGACCAGAGGTCACTCTCGTCACCATTTTGGTTTTGGTGGGTTTTGGCCCACACCTTTACTGCAATCTGTTTTATCAGCAAAGTCTTTATGACCTGTATTTTGTGCTGACCTCCTGTCTCATCCTGTGACTTAGAATGCCTTAACCATCTGAGAATGCAGCCCAATAGGTTTCAGCCTCATTTTAACCAGCTCCTATTTAAGATGGAGTTGCTCTGGTTCACACACCTCTGACATTCTCCAATATTTGATATCATATAAGAATTTTTTGTTTTCACTATAAGAATGAATTTCTGTGCATTTGTATTAATTATTCCTGCAAGTAGTGGATAAACATGATTTATATATTTTTAAATAAAATAGCTCGTTCATTAATAAATTTATGTTTGTCTCAGAAGTCCACGTTTTCTAACTCTAATAAAGGTTATTTCAACTTTGTCTATGAACATTTTTTAAATAAAGGCTAAAATCTAGATCTCATTTTGTGAAAAGTATTATAACCCGAAGTAACAGTATATGTGATTACCAGCCAAAAGTCATTACATCCAGAATTTCTTCTTAAAAAGTAAAAAAGATTAGTTAATACAAAAATTTATTAACAGCTTTTGACAGAGATTGTTGACCTATCTTATTCAAAGATATTGTCCAGAAATCAACCTATTTCAACTAATAATTTGACATCATTCCCATCATTTTTGCTAGAATAAATTATTATCTTAGTCCATTTGGATTGCTATAATAAAATAACATAAAATATGTGGTTTTAAAATAAGAGAAATTTATGTTTTTATAGTTCCAGAGGCTGAGAAGTTCAAGATTAAGGTGCCAGCAGATTCAATGTATGGCAAAGTCTGACCTCTTGCTTCATAGATGGCTGTCTTCTCCACGTTCTCACATGGCCAAAGGGGCAAGGGACTCTCTTATAAGGGATATAATAACTGAGAAGACTTCAAGAAAATAAACTCTATCCAATGTCTTTTTCCAATACCTGCTATCAACATTTGACCATTTATCAAGAACATTTTGGTGAACAGACATAAATAAAAGATAAAAAATGCTTTCACATATTGTTTAAGCAAAAAAAAAAAAAAAAAAAAAAAAAAAAAAAAACCTAAACCAAACCAAAACGAAGCAAAACAAAACAAAAAACCAAAACAATGTCTAGGTTCTTGTTGCAATATTTTGTCCAATGATGTCATTTTAGTTGAATGGCTAACTAGATAAAAATGTTGCCTTTCCCTTTTTTCTTTAGAAATATATTATTTACTTGACATTTGTTTAATTAAAATAATCTATCCAGGATATTAATGTGTAAGACTTGTAGTTGATACTGGCTTATATGATCAATTTTCCTATTGTTATTAGAATCTGGACAATTGCTATCTATCTATATATATCTTTTATATATACACATATCTATAACATAAATCTATATTCATATGCTTATACATGAGATACATGTATGGGAAATAAATCTTATATATGCAAACATATATAATGAGATTTATTATAAGAAATTGGTTCACATGATCATGGAGGCTAAGAAGTCTCACAATCTGCCACCAGCAAGCTGGAGAGCAAGAAAGATGGTGGTATAGTTTCAAACCATGAGAAATGGACAGCTGATGGTATAGATCCCAGTCAGTCTGAAGGTCTGAGTACCACAAGCTTTGAGGGCAAGAGAAGAAAATGGATGTCCCAGCTCACATTTGCCTGAAACTGGGGCAAATTCTCCCATTCTCTGCCATTTATTCTGTTCAAGCCCTCAATAGATTGATGATGCTCATCCACATAGATGAAGGCAGTCAGTTTCATTGAGTCCAATTCAAATGCTAATCTCATGTGGAAACACCCTCACATACACATACCCAGAAATCCTGTTTAGTCAGTTTGGGCATTCCTGATCTAGTCAAGCAGACATACAAAATTAACCGTCACAGGAGATAATGAGTAGGTGAAGAAAAATCAAGAGGAAGCAATTTGGCATAAAAGCTTTGATTCCACAACAGAGCCAGAGTGGCTTGGGGTACAATATTGAGGCAGTATGAAAAGTATCTCTCTGTTACTGTTTCTCGTGTGATATACACTGGAAGAAAAGAGGCATGTATAAATTTTGGAAGCAGAATTAGCTATTAATAAATTCTGTAACGCTTTATGGCCCTAAACAACACCTCTAATGAAGTAACGCAAACTACAGATGCAGTTTTTCTCTCTCACCTGCCAAAGCCATCAGAGCACCGTGAAAATTGAGTATTTCAATAAGCACCTGGAGAAATCAGCAGAATGCAAACGTTAGTGGTAGATCTTCAGCTCATAAAGTTTGAAATATCAAACACTAAGCAATATCAGCTTATTAAAAGTGACAGAACCTGAATATTTAAATATATTTGTAAGTACAAATATATATCCTTTTTTTTATTTTTTAAATTTTCTTCAAAACTTTTGGCATTACAAAAATTCCAAATTTTTTGAGTATGTTTTATTTTCTATGACAACATTTTCCAGAGATATGCTAGCTTTACTCTTCTAATTTTTCTTTCAGTAGTCCGGTTATTAGTTATTCATTAATTCTGCTTTTTTAAAATCAATGTATTATTTTATATTTATTTCATCCCAATTTCTTAAGTTTTCATAAGGTTTGGTTCTTTTAAAATATTTCAGTGATTAATTTAATTGCTCTCATCCTTCAGCAAAATAGTTTCACAGGCAGAAATTTCTGTAAATAATATTTGGGCTGCATTGTGTATGAGTTTCAATGCACAGTGCAATTGCCTTTATCATTTTCTAAAAACATTTAAGTAAAATTTATTTTAATCAAGTATATGTAATAGAAATAAGTACTATCTACAATTTATTATTTTAAATTAAAAACAGGTAGATCATATAATCAGTGGACACAAAAAGGACTGTCATTCGGTGCTGTCTACCCCAGGGCTATATAAGTCCATTCTTTGGTTCTTTTCATTTTCATGTCATTACAATTTACGAGTGGTTTTATTACTTTGGCAATCCAGTGCAATTCCTGTGTTAATATGCATTAAAGACTACTTAATAACTTTAAATCCAATTAGTTCTTTTCAAATGTTTGAAAATTATATCAGAAACTAGTAGCAAATTTATGCAAGAAGCCTAAATTATTTAAATGTTATCTTTAATAGATGCAAGTTAGTATTAAATTTAAATATGTTAAAACATAATATATTATCATCTCTAATACTTCCCATGTTGATTCATTTGGAGAGATGTTTTTAATGAATCACTGGAATTGATTAGAAAATATCCATCTATTTAGGTGGAACATTTGTGCTTAGGGAGACATAATAGATGATCTATTCTACCACAAAATAAGTCGGAAAGATTCTCTTCTGCATTGTCTTTTTCTGAGTATGGGGCTAATGCAATGTTCCAGTGTTCTGCTGTGTATATTAGTGATTAGCCATTTATTATTTTAGGTACAGGCAGGGGATTATAACAAGAGCACAATTATATAAACAGTATACAAAAACGGTGTAACTTTAAGTCAGTCATAAGGATTAATATCACTAATTTTAACAGTAGTAATCAAGTGAACTATCAAAATATTTAAGATATGTAATCAAAATATTTTAGTGTAAAGGTAATATGAGTAAAATATCTTTTTAAAAGTACATGTCTGACTGTTTAGAAATCTTTAACATTGTACATTCAATATTAATATCTTAGATAAATTAATTTATAGCCATTAATAGCATAGTTATTAAAAACATGTCATGTGTCATGGTTACCTCAGGTTTTCAAGATAAAATATTCAAATGCAAAAGGTTTAATTAAACCCATTAATAGATATTGTAGCATATGGCATTAAATTCTTTTTTAAAAGTGAGGTAGATAAATTTCCTCTGAAATACCTTACAAAATATTGTTGATGTGGAACAAAATCCAAACAGAATGTTTCAAAGTTAAAAAAAGCTAATTACTGCTCCCTTTTAAGTCTTTTTTGAAAATATCTTTTAAAGCTTGCCAGATAAGCAGCAACTTGCCCAAAAGGGAAATGCAGAAATTATTCATAAAGTCACATTTTACATCTAGGAATATTTCCTGGAAATTAAAAGCTGTTTGGAGAAACTAAAAGGCTTTGGGGAAATGGGCAATAAATTGTAAACATTTTAGATTATGGAGTGAGATGTAATGCCACTTTCCATTTTAAATGAGGAAATAGTTTTGGAAAAGGATTGAAAGAGACTGATCAAGATATACCAAATAAATTATACCACAGCTCTTACAGAAAATACGTATTTAGATTTAAATGTGATATTATAGTTAAATTTATTTTATTTTAGTTTTTTGAGACAGAGTCTCTCTCTGTCGCCCAGGCTGGAGTGCAGTGGTGCCATCTTGGCTCACTGCAAGCTCCGCCTCCTGAGTTCACGCCATTCTCCTGCCTCAGCCTCCCGAGTAGCTGGGACTACAGGCGCCCGCCACCACGCCCAGCTAATGTTTTGTATTTTTAGTAGAGACGGGGTTTCACCGTGTTAGCCAGGATGGTCTCCATCTCCTGACCTCGTGATCCACCCACCTTGGCCTCCCAAAGTGCTGGGATTACAGGTGTGAGCACAGCGCCTGGCCAAATTTGTCTTAATATATGTGTTTATAATTATACATAAATGTTTGTATTTGTGTCTATATTCATGTTTATATTCATATTTGGGGTAAAATAATTTCCTCATTGAAAAACAAGAAACTAAATCTAGAAACTAAATAACCCCTGAAAGCCATGAGGTCAGATTGATAAAAGCAATAGAAACCCATAGAAAAACATATTCAGGTATTCAGAGGGCAATGAAGGGATAGGACTGTAATGAGAGTATCCACCTGCAGAAAACAGCTGTAAAACCTCAGCATAACATATGAATCAGCACCCTGATGTCCACGAAGAATGAACAGAAGCAACAAACTCTGGTGGGCAGTTCATTCTTGGAGATGGGGGAAAGTAGGATGCAAGTTTTCGTTTTCTGTGGCTTCAGTTAGGAAAGACATAACAGGACATAAATAGCTGTAGAATCTTTTTTTGAAAAATATTTTATTTCCTTTTGGAACACATTTTTAATTCATAGGGGGAAGATAATAAAAGCTGTCAACTTTAGGGCGCTAGGAAAAAACAACTGCAATAAGGAGAAAGAATCAGAAAACACTAACACCTGGGGAGAGGGAGGAAGGCATCTTGAGCCAAAAGCTACAGCTGAAGCACAGTAGGAGAAATTGTGAAGGCCACAATCTTAATATTTAGAAACACAGAAACTAACTAAGATTAAGGCATAATGATAAATTATCAGAAAACACGTCCACCATGCTCTTTATGACTGGGATAAAGAATACAGAAGCAAATCTCATGGAGGTACAGTACAAAAGGAAGACTGAAAGTTGAAGGCGGAGCTGGCACTGAGAAACTGTAAATTGGTCCCCACTGTAAACAATCCTCAAGCCAACTAGCCCCCATCCTAAACCAAAGGTTTTGCCAGAGGAATCTGCAGCCTGTGATGCACAGTGGGTAACTATAGCAACGACAAATTTCAAGCCCCATCCAGCCTCTGACTATAGTAATTCAGACACCTATACTGAAGGCCTAGCAAAAGGAAATATATATCTGTTTAACTATATCTACTAAAAACAAAACGTCTTTCCAAAAAAAGAAGGCTTTCTCAAACAAAAATGGAAAGAATTCATTTCCAGCCTACACTATAAAAAATATTAAATGAAGTTCTTTGGATGAAAGACAACAATACGGACAGCAATATAGATCTGCACAGTAAAAAGAATACTAGAATAAATAATAGTTTAAAATTCTTCACTTATTTCTTTTTCATTGCTTTAGAAGATAACTGATATGTAAATTAAAAATAGTATAAAGTAACTGTACATTTATAGCATATGTAAAAGTAAAATATATGCCAACCACAATACAAAGATGGGAGACGGGAATTAGGAATATACCGTTGTGAAGTACTTATATGTGAAATATCATATTATTTGAAGATGTAGTGGTTAATCAAAGGTGTTTATTGTATAACATAGGGCAACCATTATGATTTTTTAAATGTTGTAATTACTAACTTGATATAATTGACATTTAAAGAATACCCAAAAATTGCAGATATACATTTTTTTGAAGTGCAATGAAGCAGTCACCAAGATATATTCTATTCTGGGTCATAAAACAATTCTTAACAAATGTACAAGAATAGAAATTCAACAAAGTATGTTTCCAATAACATACTTAAACTAAATGTCAATTACAAAAGAAAAGCTATTTGAAAAAATGCCCTGAAAAACTGGAAGCTAAAAACTATACTTCTGAATAACCTATGCATGAAAGAAGAAATATTAAATGCAACTCTATGTTTAACTGAGTGTAAATGAAAATACAACATATCAAAATGATTGGAATGCCACTAGAGGAATGCTTAGAGAAAAATGTATAGCACTAAGTATTTATTTTAGAAAAGAAGAAAAGTCTCAAATCAGTAAGCTATGCTTCCATGATAAGAAATTTAAGAAAATAAACCCAAATAAAGCAAAAACATCAACAATTATAAAGATAAAAACAGAAACCAAGATAGGGTGATACTGATGAAAAGATGAACACGTCAATCAATAGAGTAGAACAGAAAACCCAGAATATACCTCCACTGTCAACTGATATTTTTTTCTAGGTGCAAAGGCAAGTGAATGGATAAAGGATACATCTTTACAAGAAATGCTGCTTGAAAATTTGAACATCCATTCACAAAACTGTGTACCTCAATTCATCTTATACCTTATCTAAAAAGTAATTTAAAATGTCTTACAACCTTTAAATGCAAACCACAGAGTTATAAAAAATCTAGAAAAAGATTATAATGAAAATATTTGTGATCTTGGATTTGGACCCAAAGAGTTTTTAGATAGGATACTGAGAGCAAATATACATTGTACTTTCTGTCTGGAAAAGACATTGTTGAAAGACTGCAGAGATAGATACAGCTGGACAAAAATACTTGTTAAATGCATATATTTATGTCACATGACTTGTATCTAGAAATTATAGGAAACTCTCACAAATCAGCAATTGGTAAATAAATTAAAAATGGAAAAGATCTAAACAGAAGCCACCAAAGAAGATGTATGGTGGCGAATAAACACTTGAAAAGAGTGCCTACCTTCTCTGTTATTAGAAGAATGCAGATCAAAAATATGAGATAGCACTACACACTCTATAGAATAGTTAAAAAAACAATTAAAATAAACTGAGAGCATCAAGTGCTGAAAACAACAACTGAAACATTTACATATTCTTAGATGTAAAGTGGAACAACCATTTTCAAAAATGGTTTGGCCATTCTTCATGCAATTAATCAAACACTTATCATATTACCAAGCAACCCTACTCGTAGGCATTTACCCAAGAGAAAAGAAAATTTATATTCACACAAAAAACCTATATGGCACAGTTAATAGCCACTTTATGCACTCCAAGAATTGGAAACAAGATATCTTTCAATCAGCAAACGAAAGAAGAAACTGGTATATCTATACAATGTAATACTAGCCAGCAATAAAAAAGAATAGCAATAAAAAATCATTGCTCTGCAGTCTTCCATGTCATGACTATATAATAATTTAATCATATATTTAAGGAATGATAAAGGTATAGATGATTTCCAGTTTGAACTTTTAAAAAATAATGTTATTTAATGTACATACGTCTCTTGAGAAGATGCAATAAGAAAGAGAGTTAGTGGATCCATGAATACACGTATCTTCAATTTTATTAAATGATACCAAACTTTACAAAGTGGTTATGACAATTCATCAAGGGCAAGGAAGTTCCATTATTTCATATGCTCAGAAAACCTTCCTATTGTCAAACTAGTTAATTTTTCCAACATGATGGGCATATTGCTGTATGTAATATTTTTTATTTGCACATGATAATTGCTAATACAGCAAAATACCATTCCATATATTAACCTGTCATTGGAATACTTCCCCTTTATTCACTTTCCTACTAGCTAGGATTTCCTTTTATTTTCTTAATTATTTGTAGGAGCATTTTTTTTAGTGTTCTGGATACAAAGTATTGGTCAAACACATTTTACAAATACCTTTTCTGATTTTATGACTTGTTTTATCACTTTCACAATAGTATATAATCTCTTGATAAAAAGCTTTTAATTTTTTGTAGTTAAATTTACCCATCTTTCTTTCCCTGTCAGTGCTTTTTACTTAAAAAGTCTCTTCCCTGTCAAAATGTAATGAAAATTCTTCTATAATATTATCTTTAATTTTAGACTTTTGCTTTTCAGATCTAATAATCTACCTTTTGTATGGGGTTGAAGCCCAGTTACATTTTTCTCCATGCATGGATTGCCAGTTGTTTCAGCACAATTATACAAAAAGGGTATTCTCTCCCACTGCTTTGTAATGTCCTGTCTCTCAGAAGTCAGTATCTGATTACCTATTACTTTGCTTTTAGGGCCTCTAGTTTTTCTTTGGTTTCTTTGTCAATTCCTGAGTCAAAGAGCACCTATCTAAATTACTATATTTTTATAATAAAACTTGCTATCTTATAAGTTACTTCACTTTGTTTTGGTTTTGGGTTTTTATTGACAGTTTTTGTTTTTGTGGGGTTTTGTTATTTCGTTAGTCATGCAATTTTGTAGTTCACAAGTTGTTTTACTTGGAAAAAAATAAGCAATAATATAGCAATGCAGTATAGGACATGATTTTGTAACTCAAAGGTGAAGAGACTCTATTCAATTTTATTTCAACTCATGAGTGTGTTGAAATGGAGAATCACATAGGTTTGAGCTGATCCTAAGTCCAGTCTGGAAAGGGGACAGATAAGAGCCAAAGTGATATGCTTTATTCCACTTAAAAAACAACTGGCTTTTATCTCGAGTAAAATAAAACTACCATATCAGAGTTGAGAAATCCTTTTTCAAATTTCATGTGAGATTAGTTGAAAAGTCTTCTCTCAAAAGCCTTTATTGACATAGAGAAATAAGACTTTGTTACTCCTGAAAGATTTTGAGTTCTTGAGATGGAGGTGTTGACAGAGAGTTCAATCATTAGAAGATGAAGTGTTGTGGAAAAAACTCAGAGAGTATCAGGATTATTAGTGGTCTCATTGGATTGATAAATAAATGAAAGCTAGTAAATCTTAGGATGATGGCAAGTATGCATGGTCTATTGACAATTATGCTGAGGATCTGTATGATAATAAAACAGCTGACATAAGTTTCTAAAATACACAGCTATGAAGTCTTCATACAGCAACAGCTGATGAGATTCTGAGAGGACAGCAAGGAACAGAGAGGCAGATGTTTCCTGCTCAGCATTGTCGCTTCTGGCAAAATAGCCCTGGGTAATGAGGTTGGCCACAGAACAAGAGATTTACTACTATCTCAATATCAAATGATTCAGAAGCCACTTGTAATGAAATGACTGTGAGAAATGCAGCTGGTTCTGAAAACTTTATTCTGAAATTTTTTTGTGCCTTATTGATAACTATCACAAAACATACTGGTACCTATATACTAGTAGTCTCAACAAAGCGATTCCATTCATTTGACAACATAAATTTTGTGTCTACGATATTCTTAGAAAAACATTCTATAATCTTTCCTACCAAGGAAGAGAAACAAGGAAGTAATGACATCTAGATTTCAATTAACCTTAAAGTTCATTATCATGAAAAATCAAGCCACTATTTTTAGTAAACGGTTTCGGAAGTCCTACAAAGTAATGTTTAATGGGGTTGGTCCTAGGTGCTTGCTAAACTGTGTGTGTGTGTGTGTGTGTGTGTGTGTGTGTGTAAATCCTTTGGGATCTTGTTACTATTAGAGATTCTGTTGCAGTATTCTGAAATGCGACCTAATATTTGCCATTTCCACTAAGCCCCCCAAGATGATGCTGAGACCACTAGTCTGTGATCTGTATTTGGAATTGCAAAAACCTCGAATACAGAATGTTTCTCAACAGTGGGTAAACCTCAGAATAACCTTATACAGGCCCAGATTTCACCAAAGAAACTACTACAGTAATTGCAAGGGCAAAAACAAGCTGTGATAAATGTAAGAAATACTGATATCTTAAAACATACATCTGAAGGTTACCTCACTTTGTATCATTACGGTTAAAAAAAAAAAAAAAAAAATCTAGACTAGAAAATTTACTTTAGCATGTACTATGAATAAATTTTAGCAAAATTTCTCAAAAACTGGGAAAATAAACATAATATATCAGAAAACCTATAAT
>NW_012103832.1:2398083-2412694 GCF_000951045.1 Mandrillus leucophaeus
GATAAATGTAAGAAATACTGATATCTTAAAACATTGCACTCAAGGTTACCTCACTTTGTATCATTACGTTCCAAAAAAAAAAAAAAAAAGCCTTAAATCTAGTCTAGAAAATTTACTTTAGCATGTACTATGAATAAATTTTAGCAAAATTTCTCAAAAACTGGGAAAATAAACATAATATATCAGAAAACCTATAATGATTTTCAAATAAGTTACATATTTGAAAATTCATTTAGAAACAATATTAAATTGGAAAATCATGTTATCAAATTTCCCACCATTTTACCTAAGCAAGGAACACACAATATTTTGAAGACTATTATCCATTTGACAAAAATTATTAATTTTTAGTTCATTGAGTTATTATAAATGAATCTCTCCTCAATTTATGGCCACCTCTGAGTTGAGAAATAAAGTTGTTTTTCAGGGATAATTTATTCATTGATTTTATTTTATATTCTTTGTACTTCAGAATATAAAATAGAAACCTAACTAAACTGAGATTAGAAATGCTATTTCTTCAGCATAATACTACTTCAGGCAATGAAAGGAAAACAAAACAAATGCCAAGTCTATGTGAATTCTTTCTTCTGATCACAATGATACCATGTCATTTTGTATGGTATTGCTGTGGTAGAATTTTATTTTTAACTTTAAATGTTTTTTTTTCTAGTTTTTCCTAAACCTTTTACTTTATTAAACTATATCATATATTTAAACATTATTTTTATAACTTTATAATTTAATTTTACTTTCATTTTTATATGTAGCCAGTCCTCTATATCTACGGGTTCCACACCAGTGAATTCAACCGATTGTGGATTAAAGTTTTAAAAAACTTGCATCTGTATTGAACATGTAAGACTTTTTTGATCATTATTGCCTAAACAATACAGAACAAGAATGATTTACACAGCATTACATTGTATTGCAAGATGATTTAAAGTATACAGGAGAATATGCATAGGTAATAAGCAAATATTACACCATTTTATATAAGGGACTTGAGCATCTGTGGATTTTGGTACCCGCAGGAAGTCCTGAAACCAATCCCCCATGGACACTGAAGACTGACTTTGTGTGTGTGTGCATGTGTGTGTGTGTGTGTGTATAATATATATGTACTTCATATATATATTATACATATACTGTGTGTATACATACATACCATCTATACACATACATACAGATACAGTATATACACATACATATATACACAAGTATATATATGCATAAAGTAGTTTTTAAAAATATAAATAACTATATAAAGTATGTTTATTTGTAGGTATACAGAATAATATATAGAATATTTAAAAAAAAATTAATTTGAAGAACTAAGTACATATTTAAAGAAGATAAACAATATCAAAGTTGAAATAAGTTCTAGTCACTTCGGAGGTTTCTTTGTCAAGGTCCTTGTTTATTAAGGTCATAAATACTTTGTATAAGCAAGGCTAGTGAACATGTGTGCGTATTTTCTAAAAGCATACCTTAAAAGTAATCTATCTCTCATCTTAGGCTATTTAACAATATTGTCATGTTAAGGCTTTAATTTAGTCTTTAAATATTTAAGCAATATATTTAAATGCATTTCCTATTAGTCATCTGTTAAATTATTTAATTGCTTATATATTAAAGCTAAAACATAAAATATAGATAAGGAAAACATTGAAATGTATTATATAACTATTAATAATACCATGTAATTAAATATTCAGTTCAGTCTTACTCAATTTTTGTATCTAACTTAGGACACTAAAATACAACAACACTGTGATAGGAGTCAATTCAAGCAGAAGATGATTTATAAATATACTGTAAAGATCATGAAACTATACAAAACAAAATGGATAAGTGAGAAGTGCCACATTTTTTTTTTCTTTTGACTTATGCTAAACATGCACCAACATTGAAGATGTTTATTTGGATTCCACTGAATGCAGTATAGTCATTATTTTGTCAGTGTGTTCTTTCCATTGCATGCTTTATGGCATCACATATAGAGTATGGATGCATTTACATAATTATTGCATTGACAAAATTACTTTTAGGTAAATATATACAAATCACTTTTATCCCTTAAGAATAGTATTTTCATAAACTCTCTTGATAAAATAATTTTCTAATTTCCGAGGGTCTCTGAATCTCTATACTTTTAATCAGTAAATACAATTCACCCTTACTTCTGAACTCAACTATCTACAAATAATAGAATGAACTTTATGTCTTGGTGCATAGAAATAATTACCATGTGCATATAGTTATTTTAGGGTATTTGACATTCAGCTGATGTTATTAAATGCCATCTTCATCTCACCTCCAGTATTCATGGTACATCACATTATACACTGTTAGCATCAAATAAACTACATCATACTAGTACTTTTATTTCCAATTTAATGAGTAGCTTTGAGTCTAAAATGCTTGTCTAAGTAAAATTTAATAGTTATTTTACTGCTGCACCTCTCAGAGTCTGTAATGTATTAATATATTATTACATTACATATATAGTATATATGTATATTAATGCATATATACATGTATGTATATTATTACATATATACATACATAATGTATATTATGTATATTAATACATTATGTATTATGTAATACATTATGTAATGTATATTAATACATTATGACTTTTTTTTTTTTGAGGTAGGGTCTCACTCTGTTTCCCAGGCTGAGTAGCAAGATCATGGCTCACTGTAGCCTTGACCTCCTGAGCTCAGGTGATCCTCCCACTTCAGCCTCCAGGGTAGCTGGCACTATAGACACGTGCCACCACATCTGGCTAATTTTTAAATATTTTTTGTAGAGACATGGCTTCACCATGTTGCCCAGGCTGGTCTTGAACTCCTGGGCTCAAGCAATCCACCTGACTTGGCCTTCCACAGTGCTGGGATTACAGGCATAAGTCACTGTACTTGGCCAAGGGAAAGCTTTCTCTGAATTTCCTAATTATTTTTTATCATGGAACCTTTGTTGTGTAGAATCTCTCAAGATATTGTTGAGTAGAACTTCATTTTTTTGGGAGTAGGTGACATATTTTGCAAGAAATATAAAGATATGAATATTTTTAAATGGTCACTCATCTTAATACATACTTATATGAGTATACATCCATTAAAAGGACAATTTAGCACTTTTATAAAGCATATAAAATGGGATTCAGAAATGAAATTACATTTATAAGATTTAAGATATAAAGGACCCATCAGATTATAATTTATTTGGCACTATTTAGAAAACACGTTGTAGTAGAAACAAGTTAGAAGCAGATCTGGTAGGTCTGGAGGCATTTGGTTCTATTCAGTAGGATTCAGACAACTCCTAGAGGATTCTGTACAATGTTTGGCAACAATTTACGGTACAAAATTTTACCTGATGAGAACAGAGGAGTTAAGATGGCTAAATACGCTTGAATGTGATACATAAAAGGGTTAGGAACATTTTCTCCAGATTTAATATCCTAGAGAAAAGAAAGCTCAAGAGACACACAATAATTAACATTCAACTTTAGAAAGGTTATCACATGAAAAAATGATTCAATTTTTAAAAAATGAATTAATAATAAGATGAGGTAGATTTCAGTTAAATACAAAATATTGAAATGACTATCTAAAGTTCACTGTTCAAAAGTGTAAAGAACTTCTTGGGGAAGTATGAATTACTTGGGAACTGGGAGTACTATAACATAGGCAAATCCATTATTTCTTTCTTAGATTCCTATAGACGATACAAGAGTCAAATGAAATGTTGCAAAAAAAAAAAGAAAGTTTTTTTAAAGTTAATATTTGTGAGTCTGTGCTCTACTAACGAAAAAACAATCTTTCTGTTTTGTAATCTGTGGAATTGTTTACATGTTCTGAGATAAAGGAAATAAATTAGTCATACTCTGGAGAAATTTGCCTCATATCTAGTTAATCAATGTGTAAATGCTGAATACATAATTAACACCAACATTCTAAGAAACCCAATGGCTCTGGGCTGTTGCCCAAAATAACTACCTTCTGTGATTCAACTTGACCTTTTATTAAAAAAAAAACTTATCTCCAGATCATTAGGTTTCAATTACTATTAAAGTTAGTATAATTTTAAAACATTGGATGAATGGGGGTATAGTATAATTATCTCAAATAACAAGGACAAACATATTTTTATAAATGATTTTGGGACTACTGGGTAGCCATTTGGCATGGGATGAAATCAGATTCTATAAAGTTGCACAAACCCAACTTCTAAGAGAAAACATGCAGTATTCTTCTCTTACCTGAATGTATAAGTAATATAATAATATAAGTATATTATAAAGCAAATACAGAATACAAAATATCTATTATAAATACATAATATAAAGCAAAATAAAGAATATAAAATGAGTATATTGATAAATTTCACTACACATAAATTTAAAAGAACATAGTTTTACATTGATAAAACACCTCAAGCAAAGTCAAATATAAATAAAAATTGGGAGGAAATGTTTGCAAAATAAATCACACACAAAAGGTTAAAATCTATGATACATAAAAATAAAAAATATAGGCACTCCAGTTTCTAGTCAAAATGCAGGAGGATAGACCAGATTTACCTGAACAATTGTGACAAAATATGTGGCACGACAGCATTCAAGATACTGAGCATCAGACATTGAAGGACAGTGGTCCCTGAGGGACTGGAATGAAACGAAGTAAGCCCGACAATTGTCTCAGGTTACATCCTGGAGAAGCTTTCTGAAGAGTCGTATAGGGAGGAGAAAACCCGGTGAATTACAGTGGTCTCTCTGGGTTGAAGAGAAGGAGCTGGAATTTGAGGAAGTCAAGACAGCTTCATAGGGCAATTTTATAAGACAGAATACTGGAGAAGAGAGAACTGCATATAGAGAGAATAACATATATTTGAAAAGGATCCCCGTCAATATTCTCTTGAATACTGATCAGTGCATTTGTACATGGAAATTGAGATTGTGGGAAGGATCACCTGAAAAGATTATAAGGAACTGAATACAGCTCACACAAGGCTAAATAAGGTTACTGTTCTTACCAGCCTTAGATTAAAAAAAAAAAAAAAATCCCATCTTCCATTAGCAGTGGGAAAAGATTAACCCTAAACACAGCCCTGATTCTGCCTACTAAAAAGCAAGACCCACATGATCGAACTCTTTTCAAGTAATTTACTTATGTACCAGAAAAAAAGGTTCAATAATATTTATACCAAAACGAAAAATAGTCCTCACATAAGATAAAATTCATGATGTCCATCATCTAATTTAAAAAATGATCAGGAATGCAAAAAAGTAGGAAAATATAACCTAAAATGAGGTTAAAAAAGATCAACCCATTAAATTTTAGCTATAAAATGTAATAGATGACAGAATGAATGGACAAACACATCAAAATGGTTTTTATGGCTGTATTATTTATATTCAAAAAGAGAGAAGAAAGATTGAATATATTAAATAAAGACATGGGTGATATTTTTGAAAAACAAGCAACATCTAGAGATGAAAACAAAATGTCAGAGATAAAAATACGGAATAGAATCAATGAAAGATTAGATATTACAAAGGAAGAGATTAGAGAATTTGAAGACACAGCAATAAAAATCCTACAAAATGAAACAGAGAGATGAAAAGATGGAAGGAACCTGAAAACCACAGTCTGTTGGCCAAATCCAGCCAGGCCCACTTATTTGCCTTTCGTTTATGGTGACTTTCCTACTATAATAGCTGATTTGAGTTTGTGACAAAGACTGTAAAGGCCCACAAACCCCAAAATATTTAATAACTGGCTCTTTACAGAAATGTTTACCAATCCTTGTTCTAGCCTGTAAAATAAGGCAAATATGATAATGATAATAATAAAGCATGTCATTTGCTTAGAAAGAAATAAAACTTGTATTCACAGATGACATAATTGTCTATATAGAAAATTTCACTGAATCTATTAAAAAGTTACTAGAACTCATGAGTTATTTAGCAAAATTTTTGAATAAAATGCTTAAATGTGAAAATCAACTTTATTTTTAGATACTATCAATGAACCATCAGAAATACACAAACAATACCATTTACACTATTAGCATAGGAAATATTTAGAAGTAAAGCTGACAGAGATTTTCAATAGCTATATGTTGAAAACTATAACACTTTACTGAGAGAAATGTAAAAAGACTTAAATGGCAGGAGGGTATTGACTGAAAAGGGTCATAAATGATCTTTTTTGGAGTGATATAAACTTTCTATTTCTTGATAGTGGTGGTTGCATGACTATATATTGTCAGAACTCATCACAAAAATAAAGTCACATGGCAAAAATGGTGAATTTTATTGCATTTAAATTATAATTCAGTAGGTTTGTCTCAGACAAATCATGAAAAATGGGACAAAATATAAACTTTAAAAAATATCCAATATTAAATATATGAATGATGTACACTATGGTAAGTGACATGAAAATAACTATATTATAATATAATTTCTCATCTAATAAACATGCCAACATTTAAAATTTAACAAAGTACTCTGTCAGTGAGGCTGTAAGAAAACAGGTATTCTTATACACTGCTGTTGGGAATGCAAAAAGCACCAGGATCACGGATGAATTTTGCAATACATAACATGTGTCTGCAAGACTCCGTAGAAGCCCAGTGAAAATTGAAAGCCTCGGGCAACTTAAGAATTTTCTCTCTTTGAACGTGTTCCTCAAACCACACACACACACAACTCCGAAAACAGAGGTTGGAAACCTTAATTGCTTAAAATATCTGAGCACAGCCTACATTTAAAACCTTGCCCTTAAAAGATGCCCCCAATATTGGAGATCTCAACAGTAAATGAAAACATAGAGACAGCACACAACAGAAAAACAGATTTCACATTGTGTGTCCAGAAAAGTTAATTACTTAATTAAACAAACAAATAAAAATACAGAAACTCTCAAAAAAAACAAAATAGAATCGGGAGTTGCTATATTATATCATTTAAAATATACAGTTTTTCACCAATTATTACTAGATGTGTAATGAGAGAAAATGATCGCCAATAAAAATGGAAGAAAAAGGGCCAATAGGAAGGAATCTGAATGTCTGAGTATGCCCAGACATTAGATTTAGCGATGACTTCAAAGCAGCTATTATACATATGTTGAAAAATTAAAGAAAAACAAAGAATTGTAGTATTGTGTGCTAAAAATCGATGAACAAATAGAAAATCTCATAAGAGAAATAAGAACCATGAAATAAATCAAATGGAAATTTTAGAGTTGGTTAAAAAAAGAAAAAAAAAAAAAACATGATCACTAAAAAGAAAAGCATTATCTAGATCAGACTGACGTGAGTTTTGAGATGTCGGAGAAAGAATCATTGAACTTGAAGGCAGACCAGTAGAAACTGTCTAATCTCAAGAACAGGAAAATTATACTGAAGAAAAATGAAAGAATCTCAGAGACATGTGGCATAATATCAAAATTTTCATATTAAATGTAAGTGGAATTTCAGAAGAAGAAAAATGAAAGACAAGCCATAAGAAAAATACTTGCAGAAACAATGGCCATAAGAAAAATACTTGCAGAAACAATGGCCAGAAACATACCAAATTTACTGTAAGGCAATAACTTTCAGATCCAAGAGCAACAAATTCCACACAGAAAAATGCAAAGGAAAATACATATAGATCTGTCATAATAGAACTGCTATAAAATCTAAAGTTATAAGATTAACAAGAGCAAGAGAAAATTAATACACACTTATAGGGCAAGAAAATTTTTAATGACATATTAAATCAGAAATACCAGAGGCCAGAAGAACGGGATATGAAAGATGTTTAAAGAAAAAAAAATTGTCAAGGAAGGTTTTTATATCTAGTAAAACTATCCTTCAAAAATTAAGATGTATAAAAAGATATTGCTACATTTCTATATGAATAAAAACTAAATTTGTTACCACCAGACTTGTACTATGAGAAATGCTAGTGGAAGTGCCTTAGACTAAAGAAAAGTGCACCAAGGGTAACTTAGATTCACAGGAAGGAATGAAGACACTGCACATAATAAATATGGAAATAATTATAAATGTATACACACATTCTTCTTTTAATTTTTCTAAAGTCATAAAATTTGTAAGGAAAATATTATAAAACTATAATCTTGAATTTATATTATAATAAATGTGTAATACATATCACAATAGTACAAAAAAGGAGACGAAATCAGGTTATACTGGTACGAAGTTTTTACACTAAAGAAAGTAACTATGCATTTATTTGAAATATACTGTGATAGATTAAAATGCATGCTACTTTTTAAGAGAAGCCAGTAAATAAATACAGCTAAAAATACAATAGAGGAATGAAAATTGTATAAGAAAGCATAGAGGAGACTAAAAGGACATGACAGCTAAAGTAGCATGGGATCATAAAGAAGGTCCGGCAGGGTAGGGGAAAACAATATTATAAAAGGACAATATTGTGACTGCTAACTGCTTTGGGGTATGGATTATAGATTAAAGTATTATTTCAATATTTAATTTCTTGAACTTTATAATTATACAATCATTTAACAAATACACAGAAAAATAACCTTAGAAAAATATACACAGAACTATTAATGGGTTAAGGCATAGTGATGCATCAAATATGCTAAATGTTTAAAAAATGATGAATCTGAGTAAAAGATATACTGGGATTTTATGTATTATTATTACCCTTGCAACATTATTTGTCCATGTAAAATTATTTTGAAATATAAGGTTAAAATTTATAATCGTACATAAGGTAGCAAAACATGCAAGATATTTCAAGAAAAGGCAACATATGAAGAGAAAAAGTAAAAATTAGAATTGTTTTAAATTTAATGTAAGAAGAGTAGAAACACATCATATTAAGGAAACGTGAGCAAAAAATATGAATAAAATTCTCATGAGAAAGTAAACATTATACAAAAATAATTTTGCTCCTTTTATGTTCCACAAGGGTAAACAGCAACCTGTGGGTGGGTGGATAATAAATAAAGTTAATAAGCAGTATAGTCAAATATATAATTTCTAATGTAAATATGAAAACAACCTGTTAATATTTTAACCCTTTAAAAATACAAATATGTGGGATGTTCTCAAGTTACAGTTTATCCCCCAACACTGTGATAGAACAATATATCATTCATAAATTAAAAGATATGCATTTTGTGAGTCAATCTCAATAACCATCTGTTCTGCGAAATGATTTGGAGTTTATACCCAGGAATGATTAGTTTTTTTGACGCATTTATGCATATTTACGGTAATATTGTTAATTAAAGCCAAATACTTTAATCTTCTCAACCCTTAATTCCCCAACTAAACCATCTGAGCTTGGGTTAACAGGGTTAAGAACCAAAGAGAAAGGCTTTCAAATTATGGGACACAAATGGAATAAAAGAAAAGGTCCCTCTGGTCCTCCAATATTCAGAAATTATGATAATTATCTTAGAATTATGACTGGCAGTTAGCAAATTAATGAAATTTAGGTATGCAAAATACAGTCCAAGAAAAGGTACCCATATTTTCAACTTTCTGTACAATACTCTTTTTATTTGACTACATTTTAAAATCCTATGGACAAAATTATAATTAATATAGAAATACTTCATATATTACATATGTGAGTGCAGACATATGTATTATCATTGCAATTCACAGAAGTATTTTTTATTTGGTCAAACATGTGTTAAAAATCAGGGAAATATCTCAGAATAGTCAAAGCATGTTGAGCAAAAACAACAAATCTGGAGATATCACACTATCTGACTTCAAAATATACTACAAAGCAATAATAATCAAAACAACATGGTACTGGCATAAAAACAGACACATAAACCAATGCAGCATAATTAACACTCCACAAATAAATCTGCATATTTATGGTCAACTGATATTCAACAAAAGTGTGAAAGCCACCCAATGGGGAAAGGACAGTATTCAATAAATGGTGCTGGAAAAAATGTATATCCACATGCAGAATGAAATTAGATCTTTCTCTCACACCATAATACAAGAATCAACTCAAAATATTTGGGAATCTCAGCACTCCACTTTCTGCATTGGACTGATCTTTGAGACAGAATATCAACAAAGAAATATCAAACCTAATTAATCTGTCCTACAGACCAAATGAACCACAGACACATACAAGACATTTCAATAAACAGCTACAGAATACATGTTATTTTAATCAGCACAT
Organism: Mandrillus leucophaeus; assembly: GCF_000951045.1. NCBI lineage: Eukaryota > Metazoa > Chordata > Mammalia > Primates > Cercopithecidae > Mandrillus > Mandrillus leucophaeus. The sequence continues at coordinate 2,408,300 of NW_012103832.1, forward strand.
AGAACATTCTCCAGGATAAAATATATATTAGGCCAAAGACAAGTCTCAAAAAATTTTTAAAAGTTAAAATTGTATCAAGCATTTTCTGACCACAAAGAGAATAAAACCAGGAATCAATGACAAGCGGATATTTGGAAGCTGTACAAAGACACAGAAGTTAAACAATTTGCTATTGAATGACAGGTCAATGAAGAAATTAAGAAATAAATCAAAAAGTTCATTGAAACAAATACAAAATGAAAACACAACATATCCAAACCTATGGTGCACAGAGAAAACAATGCCCAGAGGAAAGTTTATAGCAATGAATACCTACATCAAAAATGTAGAAATATTTCAAATTAACGACCTTACAGTGCACCTCAAGGAACTGGGAAAGCAAGAACAAACCAAACCCCAAATTATTAGGAAAAAAAAGAAAGAATAAAGATCAGAGTGAAACTAAACAAAACAGAGACGAATATCAATACAGAAGATCAACGAAATAGAAAGTTCATTGTTTGAAAAGATAAGCAAAATCAATAAATCATGAGTTAGATTACCAACAAAAAAGAAAGATGCAAATAAAATCAGAAATGAAAAAGGAGATGTTACAACTGATACCACAGAAATATAAAACAAAGGATTACTATAGACTATCATGACCAAAGATACATTAAAACATAGAAAACTTAGAAGAAATGAGTAAATTTCTGAACATATACAACTTATCAAGATTGAATCAGGAAGGAATAAAAAATATGAACAGACCAATAATGAGTAATGAGAATGAATCAGCAATAAACAGGCTCCCAAAAAAGAAAAGCCCATCACTGGATGACTTTACTGCTGAAGCTACCAAACTTAGAAGAACTAACATCAATTCTTGTCAAACTATTTCAAAATATTGACGAAGAGGGAATTATTTCTACCTCATTCTATGAAACCAGCATTATCCTGATACCAAAACCAGACAAAAACAAAATTAAAAAATAAAAACTGCAGGCCAATATCCCTGATGAACATAGTGCAAAAATCCTCAAAAAATATTAACAAACCGATTCCAAAAACACATGAAAAAGATGATAAACCATGATCAAGTAGAATTTATCCGAAGGAAGTAAGGAAACTTCAACACGTGAAAATCAACAAATGAGATATATCACATCAACAGAATAAAGGAAAAAAAAAACAAAAGATTTTAATAGATGCAGAAGTGTTTCATAAAATTCAACATCTCTTTATATTAAAAACTTCTAACAAATTAAGCATAGAAGGAACATACTTCAACATAATAAAGGTCACATATGACAAACCCACAAATAACATTATACCGAATGTGGAAAAGCTGAAAGACTTTAAGAACTGGAACAAGACAAGGATGCTCATTTTTGCCACTCTTATTCAACATAGAACTGGAAGTCCTTACCAGAGCAATCAGGCAAGATAAAGAAATAGAAGGCATTGAAATTGAAAAAGAGGAAGTCAAATTATGCCTTTTTGCAGATAGCATGATCTTATATATAGAAACACCTCAGGAATCCACACGCACACAAACACACACGAAACATTTACAACTGATAAACAAATTCAGCAAAGTTGTAGGATACAGAAGCATCATGCAAAATTTGTAGTATTTTTATAAACCCATAATGAATTAGCTAAAAAAAATTAAGAAAGCAATCCTATTTGCAATGACTTACAGAAAAAAAATAAAATTCCTAGTAAAAAATTTCTATAAGTAAAACTACAAAACACTGATGAAAGAAATTGAAGGGGGTAGAAACAAATAAAAAGACATCCTATGTGCATGAATCAGAAGAATTAATATTTCTAAATGACCATACTAGCTAAAGCAACCTAAAGATCAATGCAATCTTTACCAAAATACCAATGATATTCTTCACAGAAATAGAAAAAGTAATCTCAATATCTCTATAGAGCCATAAAAGACTGTATAGCCAAAGCAATGCTGAGCCAAACAAACAAACAAACAAACAAAAAACACTGAAAGTATCACACTATCTGATTTCAAAATATACTACAAAGGTATCATAACCAAAGCAGCATGGTATCAGCATAAAAACAGACATAAAGAGCCATGGAACAGAATAGATAAGCCAGAAATAAATCCACATATTTATAGCTAACTAATTTTTGACAAAGTTGCCAAACACGTACATTGGGAAAAGAACAGTCTCTTCAATAAATGGTGCTGGGAAAACCACATTCTCATATGCATAAGAATAAAATTAGATCCCTATCTCTTACCATATATAAAAATATATAGAGAATATATATAGAGAGAGAATAGAATAGAACACTATTCAGATATAAAAAAGAATGAAATCCTATCATTTTCAGTAATATGGATGAAACCGAAGGTTATTATGGTAAGTGAAAGAAGCCAGGCACAGAGAGACAATTATCATATGTTCTAATTCATATGTGGGAATATCCACTGTGAATATTTATCCAATTTTCTTTATCCATTTATCGGTTGATGGAAACTTAGGTTCATTCCATATCTTGGCTATTGTGACTAGTGCTTCAATAAACATGGAGGTGCAGGTATCCATTTCATGTACTGATTGTCTTTCTTTTGAATAAATACTCAGTAGTGAGATTACTGGATCATATAACAGTTCTAGTGTTCAATAGCAAAGTAGAGTAAATATAATTTAGAATAATTTATTATATATTTCAAAATAGCTAGAAGATTTTAAATGTCCCCAATACAAACTAATGATAAATGTTTGAGGTAATGGATACTCTAAATATGATACCCTGGTTGACTATTACACATTGTGTGTATAATGGTATCAAAATATCAAATATACCACATAAACATGTAAAATTATTATGTGCCAATAAACAAACCTATTTAAAATAGATTAAAGACTTGCATTTAAGACTCGAAACTATAAAACTACTAATAGAAAACATAAAGGAAAAGCTCCATGACAATGTCCGGACAATGATATTTTTAATATTACTCTAAAACCACAGGCAATAAAAATGAAAATAGGCAAGTTAAACTACATCAAACTAAAAACCTTCTTCACAACAAAATAAACAATTAGTAAATTAAAAAGACAACATATAGGATAGGAGAAAATATTTACAAACCATAATCTGAAAAGGGGTTAATGTTCAAAATACACAATGAACTCAAACAACTCAATAATAACAAAACAAATAACTTCATTCTAAAATGGGAAAAGGATCTGCATAGACATTACTCAAAAGGAGACATACAAGTGGCCAACAGGTATATGAAAATATTCTCAATATCATTAATAGTTAGGGAAATTGAAAACCTCAATGAGGTATCACCTCATACCTGTTAGAATGGCCATTATTAAAAAGATGAAAAATAAATGTTGACAAGATGCAGAGAAAAGACACAGTGTCCCACCAAAGGAATACTGATGGAAATTACTTGTAAATTACTACAGCCATTATGGAAAATCATATGGAGATTATCCTCAAAAAATTAAAAATAAAACTCCCGTATTATATCAATCAATCCTAGTACTAGGTATGTATCCAAAGAAAATGAAATCTATCTGTTGAAGAGATATCTGCATTTTTGCATTCATTGCAGCATTATTCCCAAGAGTCAAGATATAGAATCACCTAAATGTCTGTCAGGTAATGAATGAATAAAGAAAATGTGATATATACACCCTGTGGGATACTACTCAGTGTTTAAAAAAAGAAGGGTCTGCTGCCATTTTCAATAACATGGATGAACCTGGAGGATATTGTACAAAGTGAAATAAACCAAGCCCAGAAATACAAATATTGCATGATTTCATTTACATGTGGAATCTAAAACAGTCAAGTTCATAGAAGAGTAGAATTGTGGTTACCATGGGTTTTGGGAAAGAAAGGAGTGAAGAGATGTTGGTCAAAGAATAAGAAATTTCAACTAGACAGGAGAAATAATTTCCAGAGATCTATTGTACAACACAGTAACTACAGTTAATAACAATGAATTTTATTCTTGAAAATCACTGAAAGAGATTTTTAAGTATTCTCACCAAAAAGTAAAATGGTAGCTATATGAGGTAATGCATATGTTAATTAGCTCTATTTAGCCATTCCACAGTGTATTCATATTTCAAAATACCACACTGTACATCCTAAATACATATGTTTTTAATTGTCAATTTAAAAAATTAATTTTTTAAAATTAGGGAAATAAAAATTTTTAACATTTCTAATCAAGATAAGGGACACATTTAAAGCACTGTGTAGAGGGAAATTTATAGCACTAAATGCCCACAAGAGAAAGCAGGAAAGATCTAAAATTGACACTCTAACATCACAATTAAAAGAACTAGAGAAGCAAGAGCAAACACATTCAAAAGCTAGCAGAAGGCAAGAAATAACTAAGATCAGAGCAGAACT
>NW_012103832.1:2417955-2440708 GCF_000951045.1 Mandrillus leucophaeus
TAAATACCGCACGTTCTCACTCATAGGTGGGAATTGAACAATGATATCACTTGGACATAGGAAGAGGAACATCACACACTGGGTCCTATTGTGGGGAGGGGCTGGGGAGGGATAGCATTAAGAGATATACCTAATGTAAATGACGAGTTAATGGGTGCAGCACACCAACATGGTACATGTATACATATGTAACAAACCTGCACATTGTGCACATGTACCCTAGAACTTAAACTATAATTAAAAAAAAATACAAGAAAAATTGAAATAGATTAAATCCCCATTACAAAATATTCATATTTCAGATGATCAAATTTACATAGCATGTAAACTCCTAGAGTTATAGAGCAAAAACATGTTTTTCTTCATAGTGGATCAAAATTCTTTATTTGAAAATCAACTCTTGATGTACTATTAGACTCTAGAATACACTAACTAAGGACCACTAAGTAACCTGAAGCTTATCATCAGCTGGTGTTATCACAGCTACCAAATCACAAGAGTGAGTGTACATAGCCAAACAACTATAACAACCACCAAAACAAACAAACAAACAAACAAAAAACCAGAATATGGTGAAAGTTATTTACTTATAATTGGGCTTAATCTGGTCCAAAAGGCAAATCTAGTTCACCTACCCCTGTGGCACTAATGCCTCTCAGTTCATAACCTATGGCCTTATGATTGTTTCCTATGACCAGCTGACTTAAAATAAAAGGACTTGAGCCTGGTGTATCAATGCAAAACATTGGTTGAAGCCAGAAATTGATTGCTGCCCTTAAGGGTAGTCCAGGAGGAGCATAGTTAAAGAAAATTCCTTCCAGAAGGCAGAACTACAAGCAGTACACTTGATTATAGACACATGGAAGAAGAGTTGGCCTGCAGTATGGATATATATTGATTCTTGGGTAATGAGGACCAACTTGGCTAGTGGGCTAACCATCTGAAAGCACTAACACTGAAGAATCAGTGATAAGATGTCTAGAGAAGAGGCACGAATGTGTGTATCTTTATATCTCACATAATACCAACCAGGGAAAATATGCATTAGAAAAGATGGAAAAAATGGCCTGTCCTGAGGATGTGAGACAGACATACTGTCATCAGCCACTCCAGCAGTTGCATAATGGGCCCCTGCTTTTGCAAAAACAGTGGCTATTGATGACCTAATAGCATAGATTTCCTCTCACTATGTTGATTTAGCTATTGATACTACTGAATAAGCCACCTGCCAAAAGCCAATAATTATTTTTACTTTCTTATATGACACGATTCTTCATTGTTCCTTTTTCTCTTCAACCTCATCAGCACCTGTTATTTTTTTACTTTTTAATTATAGCCATTCTGACAATTACATACTGTTGGTGGGAGTATATATTAGTTCATCAGTTGTGGAAAACAGTGTGGCAATTCCTCAAAGACCTAAAAACAGAACTACCCTTAGACCCAGCAATCCCCTTACAGAGTATATACACAAAGGAATATAAATTGTTCTATCATAAAGACACATACCCGTGTATGTTCATTGCAGCACTATTCACAATGATGAATAGACTTGAAATCAACCTAAATGCCCATCAACAGTAGGCTGAATAAAGAAAATGTGGTACCAATACATCATGAAATATTATGCAGCCATTAAAAAAGCCATGATGGAGCTGGAGGCCATTTTCACAATTGCTATCCTTTTGTTTATACCTGTGAAAGCCAAAATTTAGGAAATCATCATAGTGATCTTCTTTATTTTCACTCCTAGCTTCTCTTTCCTCAGATTGCTGGAACCTGACTTTCTGGTCCTTCCAGCTTGAGTCAAAGGCAGGGGGCAGGAAAAATATTACTTGACTTGTTCTCTTATGAGCTAGCCTCAGGTATTACAAAGCTGGGAAAACTGCCATAGAAAAATTTTTTAGGTTATGTATAAGATTCTCTTTGCCAGGGATCTCCTATAGGCAGGATCGTTGTTGTATGTAATGTGTGACTCCTCTGCTTGGTTATTTACAGTACTACTTTCAGCCCATGGTCAATCAGATATTTTTTTCTAGACCCCTTGGGCTGAATTTTCCTCATTCTTCCATGTTGTTCAGGACTTGAGAATATACAAGTCCAGTTCCGATGTGGCCTACACAGTTTCATAGCCCACTGACAGTGTTACTACAGATACTTCCTGATGATAGTCTTTTATTTTGTCATCAGGGATTATAGAAGCCAGCCCCTTGTCATTCAGATTCTTGCAAACACTGTCCATGGTGTCTCACAAACTCCCAGTTTCTTTCTTTCTTTTTTTTTTTTTTCCAATTTGGCACAAAATTAAGAATATTAAGAATTTCAATTTTTAAGAATTCTTAAGAAAATCAAGAATTTCAATTTTTTTTCAACTTGGCATAAAATTAAGAATAGGAATTGAGACTAATATTTTGACTCCTCCAGATTAGTTATGTGTCCACGGCACAACTTCTCAACCTAAATTATAACTAGGTAGTCAACTATGATTCACAAAACCCTCTCTTAGTTATCTTCTTTGCAAGTGCTGTTGCAAGTGCTGCTTAGGATTCAGCACCTTCCTTTGCTTTGGAAAGTGAAAATTCTTATCTATGGTCTTTTTGCAAAAGCGATCCAACCTTACTTCTCAGCCCTTGCTCTTAATTCTAAACTGAGGGAGAAAGTCCTAAATATTAATATCTTGTAAATGGAAAGATAGGGAGAAGAGAGACAGAAAAAAAATCAACATTTAAATGAAATGTCTCAAATTCCGTCCTCTAAGTCCATCTTCACCAAAAAGAACCACCCGATGATGCTTACTGTGGTATACCTCACTATTTTTGATTAGAGGAAGTGAATGCTAAATACTAGATACATATATCCAGTTGCAACAAGCATATTATGAAGTACATGTTGTCATTATGGTTTATCTATCAGTTATGTATAATTTGGTTGCCTTATTGGTTAGCCTTCCTATTTGATGTGCATTAAATGAATTTTTATTTAAAAAGTCACCTGCAAGTATCTCTGTTTTGTAAATGTTAATGTTCATATGCTTGTCAGCAGAAGCATCTTCTTTTTTCTGTTTCTTTTCTTTTCTTTTCTTTTCTTTTCTTTTTTTTTAAGAGTCTCACTCTGTCGTGTGCAGGCTGGAGTGCAATGGTGTAATCTCAGCTCACTGCAACCTCTGCCTCCTGGGTTCAAGCAGTTCTCTTACCTCAGCCTGCAGAGTAGCTGGGATTATAGGCACCCACCCGCACGCCTGGCTAATTTTTTATTTGTTAGTAGAAACAGGGTTTCACCATGCTGGTCAGGTTGGTCTCAAACTCCTGACCTCAGATGATCTGCCCACCACTGCCTCCCAAAGTTCTGTGATTACAGGCGTGAGTCACCGCGCCTGGTAAGAGGCATCTTCTATTACCTAATTAAATTATGCAACTTTTCTATAGTATCAAATAATGTTTTTTTTGAGACAGAGTCTTGCACTGTCACCTAGGCTGGAGTGCAGTGGCATGATCTTGGCTCACTGCAATCTCCGCCTCCTGAATTCAAGCGATTCTCCTGCCTCAGCCTCCCAAGTAGCTGGGATTACAGGAGCCTGCCAGCACGCCCAGCTATTTTTTGTTTTGTTTTGTTTTGTTTTTTAGTAAAGATGGGGTTTCACTATGTTGGCCAGACTGGTCTCCAACTCCTGACCTTGTGATCCACCCCACTTGGCCTCCCAAAGTGCTGGGATTACAGGCATGAGCCACTGTGCCTGGCCAATATCCAATAAATTTTTAAATACAATGTGTATGGTAACACCTAAGACAGATTAAACTCAAAAACCATTTAACTTATTCTTCAAAAGACATTTTCTAATATGAGTAAATTTTACTTAGTTATTTATGCATCTTTAGGATAGGTAATTTGAGGTTTTTTAAAAATTATTATTTCTTTTTCAAATAGGGCTGTTGTATTGCTATGTTGCCCAAGCTGGTCTCAAATTCCTGGGCTCAAGCACTCCTCCTGCCTTGGCTCCCACAAAGTGTTGGCTTTACAAATGTGAGCCACCATGCCCAGCCTCTAATTTGAGGTTTTATCCCTTACTATCACAGTATCATAGCGCCTAGCTGCAACTCAGACTAGAATGCTGACTAAACTGGAAATAAACATTTGTTCTCTCTGCATTTTACCCTTTCCTGTAATATATTTTTATAACAGTAGGTTAGTAAAATAAGGTATACCAATATCTCATTGATTAAATAAGTAATTTTTGAGTTTCAGAAATGTTTTATTATTGAATAAACAAATTTTCATATAATTGACTATAAGTCAATTCCTATAAGCCTTGGCAGACTTGATTGATAGAAATAGCTTTTCTTTATTTCAGCTGATAAAATAGTGTACTCTTACATGTTTTCATTTATAGTAAACTGATGAAAATAGGTTTTATCCTCCAGTTCATTCCTTTTGTGTAGTTTATAAACTCTAATAATCTGCTTAACTACTCCAATGTAGTTGTGACTTCAGAATGTCTGAAAACTTTATGCTACTGTTCTTCTTACCCTTATCTTCTAGGGATCATGTCCAAATTTTATTTTTATTTTTAACCTAAAGTTATTTAACTATCCAGATACCCTTTACTCTCTATAAATAAAAAAAATTTTCAAGAATTTACCATAAATGACCTTCATTGCAAGAATAACAAGTAAAATCTTATTGCATTACTATCATAAATAGCCTTTCCTTCTTTTTATATTGCATGCAAAACTTTAAAATTTATTAGTGAGAATAATCTCATAGAATCACAAATAATATATTGGAGTGGGAAGGTGGTGGTGGGAATCTGGCTGTAAAATAGGAAAACCGAGATTGAAATACCACTCCTGGCTATATATCTCTAGGAAAGATACAAAATCCTTTGAGTCTCAGCATCTCTAAAAGACCAAAAAATAAATAAATAAATAAATAAATAAATAAATAAATAAATAAATAAATAAAGGTGCCGGGGAGCTGTTCAGAAGCTCCTTAGTTTAATTAGATCCCATTTGTCAATTTTGACTTTTGTTGCCATGGCTTTTGGTGTTTTAGACATGAAGTATGCCAACATCCAATCCAAGTTGCCCATGCCAACATCCTGAATGGTACTGCCCAGGTTGTCTTCTAGGATTTTTATGGTCCCAGGTCTTACATTTAAGTCTTTGATCCACCTTGAATTGATTTTTGTATAAGGTATAAGAAACGGGTCTAGTTTCAGCTTTCTGCATATGGCTAGCCAGTTTTCCTGACAACATTTATTAAATAGGGAATCTTTTCCCCATTGCTTGTTTGTGTCAGGTTTGTCAAAGATCAGATGGTTGTAGATATGTGGTATTATTTCTGAGGCCTCTGTTCTGTTCCATTGGTCTATATATGTTTTGGTAACAGTACCATGCTGTTTTGGTTACTGTAGCGTTATAGTATAGTTTGAAGTCAGGTAGCGTGATACCTCCAGCTTTGTTCTTCTTGTCCAGCAGAGGAAACTATCAGCAGAGTGAACAGACCACCTACAGAATGTGAGAAAATTTTTGCAATCTATCCATCTGACAAAGGGCTAACATCTAGAATCTACAAAGTACTTAAACAAATTTACAGGAAAAAAACAAACAACCCCATCAAAAAGTGGGCAAAGGATATGGACAGACACTTCTCAAAAGTAGACATTTATGCAGCCAACAAACTTATGAAAAAATGCTTATCACCACTGGTCATTAGAGAAATACAAATCAAAACCACGGTGAGATACCATCTCATGACACTTAGAATGGTGAGCATTAAAAAGTCAGGAAACAACAGATGCTGTAGAGGATGTAGAGAAATAGGAATGCTTTTACACTGTTGATGGGAGCGTAAATTAGTTCAACCATTGTGGAAGACACTGTGGCAATTCCTCAAGAATCTAGAACCAGAAATACCATTTGACCCAGCAATCCCATTACTGTGTATATACCCAAAGGATTATAAATCATTCTACTTTAAAGACACATGCACACCTATGTTTATTGTGGCAGTATTTACAATAGCAAAGACTTGGAACCAACCCAAATGCCCATCAATAATAGACTGGATAAAGGAAATGTGACACATATACCATGGAATACTATGCAGCCATAAAAAAAGATGAGTTCATGTCCTTTGAAGGGACATGAATGAAGCTGGAAATCACCATTCTTAGCAAACTATCACAAGAACAGAAAACCAAAAACTGCATGTTCTCACTCATAATTGAGAGTTGAACAATGAGAACACATGACACAGGGAGGGGAAAATCACACACTGGAACCTGTCAGGGGGTGGGAGTGGGAGAGGAGGGATAACATTAGGAAAAATACCTAATGTAGATGATGGATTGGTGGGTGCAGCAAAACACCATGGCACGTGTGTACCTATGTAACAAACCTGCACATTACGCACATGTACCCTAGAAATTAAAGTATAAAAAAAATGGGGCTGTTATAAAGACTATTTAATATTGAATAATATATAGCACTTAATATGTGCTCAGAAATTATATATTTTGTTTTTTATAATTCTTCAGATATTGGCTGTTTTTATAAATAGGAATACTGTTGAATTTCTTTTGTTACTAATTTCAGAGCTAATTGATCATGGATTTGTTTTTAGGGTTATTCAGACAAGTAAGTAATATATATTCAAAGACATCTGAACCTCCCTGAATTTGAGGTTTAAAAGACATTTTCATTACACAGTAGTAAATGGTCTACAAATCCTGTAAAGCTCCAGTTTAGTTTCATTTGAAAGTTTGTTTTTCTGTGAAATACCTCAAGAATTATCTGATAGTAAAATGTTGTTCTTTCCTATGTTGAAACATTTAGAACCTGTAAAGATGAATGCAGCTGGGGAATAAGAAATAAAATGCCTAATAAAAGACTCTAGAAATGCTAAAGGTTTTATAGGAAAAAAATGATGTGAAAAATTGGGAAGCAAATTAGAGTTACAAGGAATGTATTCATACATTTAAGCATTAAAGCCAAATTAAAAGATTAAAGAGATTTTCACAACAAATTCTGAAGAAACAGAAAAGGTGACTTGTGGGTATAATTTAATTATAAGCCTGTCCTCTGAAATCATACTGATTTATCATTTCTTAACTCTGGCTCATGGATTGAAAAAGACAAATAGCATAGTGCTTTCCTTCTGGAACTCTTCAATGTTACTGAATTATTCTTACACATAAGAAATAATGAAGAATTATTTAAATCTGGGGATCATTTCCTAACTCATGAGCCAATGATAAAGTTATTTAAACATATTAATAAATACTTTTCTCATCAACAATATTTTCTCAACAGGCATGAAATAGGATAACACATTGTTGTACTATTAGTTTCCTAATTTGTTTTGATTGGGCTCCTAAGTTTTCAGAAAAACCAACTTTTAGAGTACCTGAGTTTTTTCATTTAAACCACCAGAATAAACACTGCCTGATCAAACTTTTTAAAAAGTACTTATTATTTTGCAAAGTAATAAAATATTAGTTGGATTTTTTCACATGGAGTCACATTTATTCTTACAAATATTAAGCAAGGAAAAAAATACAAGATGTAACCAAATGGTGACCTTATAATCTTTGTTACCAATGCATTTTAAAAATTGTGAGTAGTGTATATACAAGTGTGTATAAACTAGAGAGACATATGTTAGTGACATGGGGTTGATTATAGTTTTGTACCCTACTGCCTTAATAGTCCTGTGTTTACTTAGATATGTCTATAGTTAAGAATCCATGAAGCTGTCAGCAGGTAATCCTGGAGTTCTATGGAACAATCACTAACCCATGATGAAATTTCTACAGTAGAAATAAATTTGATTACTATTTTACAGATATTTATAATATTCATTTGTTGTGCAGAATACAAAGAATATTTTTAAGGTTTCTGTCTTTAGAACTTGATAACCAAGTTGAAAAGAGAACATATACATATATGAAGAATTTAGTGAAAGGAAAGACCAAGGTAGAAGAAAATGGCAAGAAAAATATATATATTTTAAGACACAAGACTTGACTTATTCAACTCTCTAATTCCAATCCACTATCTTTTCACATTAATCAACCCATATTTTTGTACCTTGAGTGGTACCAACAATGAAAACTAATTGAAAATCTGGCCTCCCACGCTCCTGCATTTGAGCCTCTGTCCTACCCAAAAAAACGAAATCACATACATTATAGAGCATTCATAGCCAAGAAACAGATAGATAGAATAGTCCATAGGATTTGGCAACACGTAGAAGAAAATTACATAGACAGGATAGGTGATATAGATAGATAGAGAGATAGATAGATAGATAGATAGATAGATAGATAGATAGATAGATAGATAGATAGATACATAGAAGATATACACTAAGAACACAAACCAGTTGAGGTATTTTGAAGCATGATGCAATTGTCTGACAACAATACAACATTATCTTGCCTGAGACAATTTTAAGATAAGTCTTTGTAGCGCCTCTTATTAAGGTAAATAGAAATCAGAGCATTATTATGTATGTTGAATGTGATCTCCTTTTTAAACAACCAAAGTTATATGAATTAAACAGCAATTAATTTCAAAAACACTGAGGAAAGACAGAGTTTGAACAAGACTTAAGAAACCAGAATGCCCTGGACAGAACAGAGCCCAAGCATATTTACTGATTTGTGAATTTTAACCCAATTTTTAAGATAAAGAATTTATGCTTCTAGGTATCTTTTCACACAATCCTTGCCTTAAATTGTAAGACAAACTGGAGCTTTCTTCTCTGAGAGACAGTGACAAATTTTCAAGAAATATGAATACTCTTACTCTGTCTTTAGTATTATAATTTAAAAATAATTACTTCTGGGATGTCTGTTTTAATGACTACCACCATTTTCTTCATTACAAGAGCTCGAAAGCTTGTAACCTTTCCTATACCTATTTATTCAGGTATCGAGCCCTAACTATATAAATAATAAGATGTTAGAAACATAATACCTTCTGTTTAAAGTTGGGAAGTACTTTCATATTTCAAAGTGAGGTGCCAGATCATCTTTGTAAAACTATACATAAATCTGAAATATTTGGCAATCCTTGGTCCAATATCTACCTCAAAAGTATGAGAGAGACTGAATGGCACTAACCCAAACAGGGAAATAATTTGTTTGAAAAAAAAGATGGGGAGTTTCTGTGGCACAGTTTTGTTCCTCCCTATCACACTTCTATCCTCACGTGGTAGAGAAGAGGGGATTCAAAGTGATCATAAAATATGAATCACGACCCCCAGCAGTATGTGGATACAAAGATCACAGCAAGAATCAAATGGGAAATGATGGCCGGCTAACTTTCTGACAATAGAGGAGAATGAAACGGCAATACTAGGAACATCCTGCCAGATGTTCATATCACAGTTTGTTGAGGACAAGATTTTATCATGAAGGCAGAAAACATTGGTTTGGAGGGTGGAGGGAGTGTAAAGAAATTTTTTTCCCAAGACAGGTATCTGCAGGAGCCATGAGACTCTGACATAGTACAGATGTGTGGAAAGAATTATAAACAACAGAAAGGTAAGCAAAGCTGTAAGCAAAGGAGACATTCAGGAATTAAGGGAACTGAAAGTAAAAAAATCCAAAGTGATAAGGAGTCTCTCAGAAGCCCACAAAAGCCCTCTACAAGACAAAGGATTAGCTGTCAATAAGAGGCTCCCTAACTGCATCTGCCAAGCACAGAGAGCACTGATGCCAGAAGACAATGACATTCAAGTACCACCTTGCCTCGTGTCTCTGTGTCTCCTCTCTGTCAGCCCAAACATGAAAAAGTCAGAAAACAAAGTCAGACTGTTAGTGCAGAGGAGAAAAAGAGAAAAGTGGGAAAATGGAAAGGGAAGCCATTGGTTTTCTGCTATCACATTGTAGGCATTCAGGCTTGTAGCATGCTTGAGCTAGGAGAGGGAGAAATTTGATCAACCTTCTGTGAAATTTAAGATACTGGTTGTTACCCAGAAGCAATCATTTTAAATTATTCAAATGTCATGTTTATAGCATCTAGAAATTCAGACTATTTACTACCTAAGAGTAATAGAAAGGGCAGTGCTTATCTGTCAGAGATTTCCACGAAGGCAGTAAAGTAAGTAGACCCACACAGGGAAATGAGAAAGTCAAGTTGCTTTCTGTTTACATGCTGTAGAGCTCTGTTTTGTTTTTGTTTTCCCCAAAATGAGTATTTTTAACTAAGTAAGAATTCTAATCTGAGACCCTTGGCAAAGACCTGGAGAACCACATTACTTGATAACTCCCTAAAATGTTGACTATCTTTTGGATCTTTTGGATATTTCTCACTGAACTAAAAAATGAAATGAAGATTGTTCTTGTAGGCTTCTCCCATATCAACTCTTCTTGAATTCAAGGGCAATTCTCACGGGTGGTGGGAGGAACTCAGTGGGAGGTGATTGAATTATGAAGGTGGGTCTTTCCTGTGCTGTTCTCGTAACAGTGAATGAGTCTTATGACATCCGAAGGTTTTAAAAGGGGGAGTTTCCCTGCACAAGCTCTTTTCTCTTTTCTGCCACCATGTGAGATGTGCCTTTTATTTTCTGCCGTGACTGTGAGGCCTCCCCAATCACCAGGCACCGTGAGTGCATTAAACCTCTTCCTTTTGTAAATTGCCTAGTCTCGGGTATGTCTTTATCAGCAGTTTGAAAATGGACTAATACAACATAGTTGGAACCAAATTATTTAGGAAATTTTCAAAGGAGGTGCTCAACATAATCATCAGGGAGAATTTTCAAAGGAGGTACTCAACATAATCATCAGGGAAATAAAAATCAAATCTACAATCAGCTATCACCTCACACCTATTAGAATGGCTATTATCCATAAACAAAAGATAAGTGTTGGTGAGGATGTAGAGAAAAGGGAACCCTTGCACACTGTTTGTGGGAATGTAAACTGGCATAGCCACTATGGAAAACAGTATGGAGCTTCCTCAAAGCATTAACAATAAAACTACCATATGGTCCAGCAATCCCCCATCTGGCTATATAACCAAAATAAGTGAAATCAGGGTCTCAAAGAGATATTTGCACCTCCGTGCTCATTGCAGCACTATTTACAATAGCCATGTCCATCAACAGATAAGTGAATGAAGGAAATGTGATATATACCTACAATGGAATATTATTCAACCTTTAAAAAGAAAGAAACCCTGCCCCTTGCAACAACATAGATGAATCTAGTGGACATTATGCTAAGCCTGCTAAATGAAATAAGCTAGACACATAAGGACAAGTACTACATGAAACCATTTATATAAAGAATCTAAAGTAGTAAAAACCACAAAAGAAGAGAGTGAAATGGTGGTTTCCAGGGGCTGGAGGGAAGGGAAAATGGAGAAGTGTCAGTCAAAGTGTACAAAGTTTCAGTTATATAGGATAAATAAGTCCTAGAGGTCTACTATACAGCATAGTGCTGTAATAGTGTAATAGTTAATAATTCTGTATCCTATACTTAAAAATTTGCAAAGAAAGTAGATCTTATGTTGTGTTCTAATCACAAATAATAACATTAAATAAATACAGCAGGAGGAACAATTTGGAGGTGATGGCTATGTTTATGGTACTGATTGCGGTGATGATTTCATAAATTCATACTTAACTCCAAACTCATTTAGTTGTATAAATTAAATATATACAGCTTTTTTTGTCAATTACATCTCAGTAAAGTGGATTTAAAACATAAAATAAAATAAGCAAGTTATGACTACAATGTATGACCTCCCAAAAGCTTCCTGAAGGCTTTACTCATCTCCTAAAGGTTTTATTTGGAAACTAGGAAGAAACTTTACATGGTGCATCACATTGCAATTCCCTAAAAATTTCCTAATAATTATTATTAGGTACCTCAATTCTTCCTCTCAGGTCCCTCTCTCAATAAAAGCCATATTTTGCTAACATTGGGAAATATTTATCTCTGGTGTTTAACTTTTCTTCACCCACTACTAAAAAGCAAAATCCTATGATTAGCAGACCACCTCTTCTTAGAGAATACTTTCTATATTCTAACTCAATGTATTTGTTATTACAAATTATCCCCCAAATTAGTGGCTTCAAATATATTTACAGTTTCTGTAGATTAGGAACTGAGTGCAGCTTATCTGGGTCATCTGTTTCAAGGTCTGTCAAGACTGCAGTCAAAGTTTCAGTCAGGATTGAAGTCATCTAAAGACTCCAAGAATCTACTTCTATGTTTAATTATTTGGTGGTTGACGATATTTAATTCCTCACTGGTTATAGGCTGGAGGCTGCTCACAGCTCTTTGCCATGTTGGCCTCTTCATGGGACAATTCAGACATGGCAGCTTGCTTCATCAGAGCACAATACTGGGAAAAGACAGAGAGATGGGACACAAGAGGGAAGTCACAGTCTTTTTATAACCTAATCTCTAAAATGGCATCACATCACTTTTGAATATTCTATTTGTTAGAAGAAATTTACTAGGTTGAGTCCACATTCACATGGAGGGGAATACACAAGGACCTCAACCCTAGGAGGCAGTAATTACTGAGGGTCATTTTAGCAGGCAGCTTATCACACTGAATCAAGTCTTTAGTGAGATCTCATTTTCCATCCTAATAGATTTAATAATAGATTGACTCAATAACAACTGATCTCTTCCTAAAGAGGGATTCTACTGCTAAGAAAATGATATTTATTCATAAATCACCAACAAACACACATGCATCTAAAAATATACAAAAAAGCATATATACATAACATGAAAATAATATTTAAAAATAACAACAAATAATTATCTTCTTTGGAAATGAGTTTCCCTTTATAATAGGATTCAGAACAGGATTGTTTTAAGTGGAACACACTTCTGTACATATACAAAATATGCAATTTATAAACACAGTCAAATATATTTCAATTATATAAGAATATTCACATATATCAATGTGTCTCAAATTTTATCTCAAATTAGATCTCAAATTTTTTTGTCTCAAATTAGATCAATAAATTATTTTTACTATAGCATATTAACAGTTTCATGAAGTCAAAATATGAAATGACAGTGTGAAACCTTTTTGAAATGGAAGTTACAAGAAGGATGATTATAAAATATCTCTGTCCCTTAAAAGTTTTTCTAATATTTCTTACCCAGCACAACAGTATGTTAATTCCAAAACATAAAAATAATTTATTCTCTACTTATAACTATTCCTTACAAGCCCCATTCTTGAGTCTGTCTTCTTAGAAAAGAGTAGAATGACTAGCTAACTTTACAAGGTTCCATTCTCCTCTACACTCCCAAATTTATGTCAACTAAGCAAAGAAGGAAATACTAGCCTTTGAAACAGAAGAGAAATAAACTGAAAATATAAAGTAAAACATGAGTGGAATTTAGAGACTACCTAAATTCATCTAATGGTTTGTGACACTGAACACCTGGAATTATGTGTGAAAAGTACAGAAATTGTTCTGTTACACCTACTTTTATCAAGTTTAAATGTGCCTGGTTATCTAGGAATATAGAGCTGAAATTAAGAAAAGAAAATAAGATGTCATTGGAAATGAAAAATGATTAAAAGAAGCAAAAAAATTACCAATGCCAAGATATTGAAACTAGAAATTATTCCAATATTAATTATGCCACAGCAATTGAGAATATCTTGCTAATACAATATGCAAAAAATACAACTAAAATAACTGCAAATAAATAATAACACAAATAATATCAAAATTGGAAGAGGACACAAATTATGTAAACATACATTTCCCGAAAGTAAGCATTTTGGTGGAAATATAAGCGGAAGAGTTATTTAAAAATAAAAATATGCGAACAAGAAATTGGGACTTCATTGTTCTTCATCCAGCTTAGAAAAATAAAGTCCTATGGATAGCTAAACTCCTTTTTAGAGAGCAGTTTAATCATTATATATTCTAATTGGGAAATAATTGGGAAAATAGGATTTTTCCTATATAGAGAGTCCATTTTCCTATACAGATGGAAAGCATTCTAGGGCAAGAACAGATCTGGCCGTTCCTTGACATATTCATTCACTAATTATTCATTTGTTCATTCTGATGCAGCAACTTAGTAGAAATGCTATGATATTTAGCATGAATAGGTCTAGTATATTAACACATTATCAGAAGAGAAATTTAAACAGCAAGAAAGGACACAGGAAAAGACACACAAAAAAATTGAGACTTATATTTGACTTCTCCATGTCTTGTACAGCTCATGTCCTTTTTAAAAAACTTTTATTTTCGATTCAGTGGTAGAGGTACAGGTTTGTTATATAGGTGAACTGTGTGTTATAGGAGTTTAATGTACAGATTATTTCACTACCCAGGTAGTAAGTGTAGTACCCAATAGGCATTTTTCTGATCCTTTTGTTCCTCCCACCCTCCACCCTTAAGTAGGCCTTGGAGTCTGTTCCCTTCTAGATTGTGTCCATGTGTTCTCATT
The DNA here is from genome assembly GCF_000951045.1 of Mandrillus leucophaeus. NCBI lineage: Eukaryota > Metazoa > Chordata > Mammalia > Primates > Cercopithecidae > Mandrillus > Mandrillus leucophaeus. Next base: position 2,432,408 of record NW_012103832.1, read on the forward strand.
GTTTAGCTTCGACTTATAAATGAGAATATCTGGCGTTTGGTTTTCTATTCCCATGTTTGTCCACTTTGGATAATGGCCTCCAGCTCCACGCATGTTGCTGCAAAGGACATAATCTCATTCTTTTTATGGCTGCATATTATTCCATTGTATATGTACCAAATATTCTTTATCAAGCCTACCACTGATGGGCATTTAGTTAATTCTGTGTCTTTACTATCGTGAACAGTGTTGCAATGAACATACACGTGCATGCATCTTTATGATAGAACAATTTATATTCCTTTGGGTATATACCCAACAATGTGATTGCTACATTGAATGGTAATTCTGTTTTAAGTTCTTTGAGAAATCACTGCACTGCTTTCCACAATGGCTGAACTAACTTACATTCCCACCAGCAGCGTACAAGTGTTCCCTTTTGTCTGCAACCTTGCCAGCATCTATTATTTTTTGAATTTTTTTTTTTTTTTTGATGGAGTCTCACTCTGTCACCCAGGATGGAGTATAGTGGCACAATCTCGGCTCACTGCAACCTCTGTCTCTCAGGTTCAAGCCATTCTCCTGCCTCAGCTTCCCAAGTACCTGGGCCTATAGGCATGCACCACCATGCAAAGCTAAATTTTTGTATTTTTAGTAGAGACAGGGTTTCACCATGTTGGCCAGGCTGGTCTTGAACTCCTAACCTCAAGTGATCCACCCGCCTTGGCCTCCCGAATGCTTGGATTATAGGCCTGAGCCACCGTGCCTGGCATATTTTTTGAATTTTTAACAATAGCCATTCTGATTGGTAGGATATGGTAACTCATTGTGGTTCTGGTGTGCATTTCTCTAATGATTAGTGATGTTGAGTATTTCGTCTTTGCCTATTGGCCACATGTATGTCTTTATTTGAAAAGTGTCTGTTTTCAAATAAACCCCACTTTTTAATGGGGTTGGTTTTTGCTTGTAAATTTAAGTTCCTTTGAATATTAGACCTTTGTTGGATGCACAGTTTGTAAATATTTTCTTCCATTCTGTAGGTTGCCTGTTTACAGTGCAGCTCATATACTGTCAGCAATTTTATTGGTTCTTTCTTCAAATTAACCAGAATTTGACCTCTTCTCTCTGTCTTAACTCTGTCACTCTTGTGCTAGTCTGTCTCACAACCGGATTATTGAATTAACCTCTTTGCCTTCCTGCTTTTCTACCCTTGCCCCACTATAGTTACTCTTCATATAAATCTACAAAGTGATTACATCACTCTTCTGGTCAAAATCGTAACATGTATTTTTTAAAATTTATTTTCAGTAAAAGCAGAATTTTTACAATGCCTTGCATGTCCCTGCACAACCTAGTTTACTGCTGCATTTCTGACCTCATCTGCTGCACTTCTCTGACCTATCCCGCCACCATGCTGTTCCTGCCATACTAGTGTTTTTCTTGTCCACCAAACATACCCTCCACCAGGCTCATACTCATTTTAAGGCCTTGGCACTAGTTGTTTGATAATTCTGCCTAGAAAGCTCTTCTCCCAATTGTCTCTACCATGAGCTTTTTCACTTCTCTCAAATATTTGTTCAGACTTCATCATTTATAACCTTCTTAACTACACACACACACACACACACACACACACACAAATTTATTCATTGCTTGTCTCCACTAACTAGACTCTAAGTTTTATGAGGGCCTGATTTTGTCTTTCTACAGTGATGTATCCCAAGTGCCAAAAATAGTTCCTTGCACAAAGCTGGTACTAATAATAAATTGTTGAATGGTTGAGGAGAGAATGGATCTTCTAGGGAAAAGGCACCATAGATAGGAGACTATATGGAAGAAAATAACTGCAACAAACTTAATTAAAATCTTTCCACTTATAATGTTTTTCTTAAACTTTACCTTTTATGAAAATTTCTGGGCTCACCACACATGAAGAGATAGTATAAAATCTGAAGGGTATTTATTCAAAAGTAAGGGATATTTGCTCCATTGTTCAAAATTAGCCCTGGATCAACTTACAGCATTTCAGCAGTCTCTAAGTAAAGGATTCTAAGTATATTTTGCAAATAGGGAGAATAGTAAGGAAAAAAACATCCATCCCCAATTTTTTTTTTGGCAAATATGAGGATTGACTATAAATTATTCTGTCAGAAGCAATGCAGAAGTTATGCAAATATTCTGTTAGGATAAAAATTATGCACCTAGCCTACAAAGTGCAAATGTAAAATAAAACTTAGAGATGATGAGTTCCTGAGAACAGGAAGATAGACAGAGGAATTAACTAGGTGAATTCTGTGAGACGCAATAAAGAAAAGTTTCAACAACATAGCCAAGATAGGTTTAAAAAGAAAGTTAAGTCGGGAATGTGAAGAAGACGATTAAGAAATTCACTTATAATGCAAAGTAAATGGAACAATTGATGAAAGTGGAGCTACAGTGATATTAGAAAGGTATTAAAATACCCATAGAGGTAATAGAAAAACTGACACACAGAGATCAAACAACAAAATGATTTGGATGTCAAGAGAAAAAAGTGAAACAAATAATAAAAATATATTATTTTGTATTTTTAAAAAAGGAATAATAAAAGTATTTTAGAATAAAATATGCTTAATATTATTAAAAGAACCCTAAAAATTGGAAATGAAGGAAAACTGAATACATAATAAACTTAAATAAAACTTTAGCAAAAAACAACATAAAGCCTAGCAACATTGTGGAATCCCTGGAATAAACACAAAATTTTATGTTGAACTAGCCAGCAAAAACAGTCCATTTATAGACAATCCAAATCCAAAAATCCTAGTGGCCTTAACCTTCTTTTTTACGTTAGTAGATATCATGTGTTAATATGATTGTCCGTATCTGAAGTTAAAAGTAAGGAATTCCAAAGTTCACAATCTCAAAAAATGTATCAAAACCTTCTGAAGATGTTATTCAACTAAAATTATTTTGGTTAAGAAAAATGAAGATTTTGTCAATGAGAAAGGAGGTCTTGATTTAAAAGTTCTTGCAATGAGCATTGATTGAAGTGAAACATAGTTAAATAGAAATAATTGTCCCTCTCTCTAAGCTCTTTAATATGTATATTGACTTAGCTTTTCGGTCTCCTCTGCCTTTCTTCATCATTGCCTATTACTTCTAGACTGCATGGAGCAGACCCTGTGATAGGTCCCCCTTTTTAGTAGAAGTTGAGTTGGGTACATACATGGTATAAGAAGAGTAGATTTTTGAATGTCACCATTAATAATTTTATCCCTATTAGCCTTATGACCATTTATTTAACATGTTACAGGAAGGCATTTTCATTTTAACAGGAGATTGATTACTGACCATGACTATTTCAGCTCTAGAATTACCCAAATACTGAAATACTGAGGAACACCATTGTGAATGACCCACCTGTGGAAATAACCCTCTTTGTAGATGTAGACACAAAAGTGATCCTAGGAAAATATAGATTTCCTTTAAAAAATGCTTTCCAAATTTTAAGTTGTTAGCTGCTGTCTGTCATTGTGGTGTGTATGTCTGTATATGTGCATTTTCTGAAAAACACACTACCAACTCTTGGATGCTTTCCCTTCCTCAACACAGTAATTATATTTGTACTTAATTTTTAGCTTGTTACATATAATATTTTGCCAAATATGATCATTTAGAGTCATTTTGACACAAGCTTAGCATCATAAATATTGACTGTGTAAGAACATTGACCATATTTGCCTAAAATATGAGGATTTTGATCCAAGTACATGACAATTTAAAATTGAAAATATGCAAAAGTCTCTTTCAGTCCAGAATCTTCAGAGGCAGTAATGGGTGTGATTTGTCATCATTGCCAATGCACTCAGTTTAGGCTTTGATTTCAATAATTACTCTTTACCTTGTATCAAAGGCCAGTCACTGCTGTAGGCAATCAAATAATAATAATCAATCTATAACCAAAACCAAAACGATGATACTCCTACACCATCAAATCCTCTTTCTGCCTCATGGGATTTGTTTTCTGGAAACAAACGAACAAAAACCAAAACCAAAACAATCAAATATAGCCACACTCTGACAATACAAATTCTCTGAAATCGTTTTCACACTCCTGTCGGTATTTATCTACTTATCTTCCAAGAATCCTGTATTTATAAAGATGAAAATGGCCTAGGAGATATTTGAGCAGATGGAAAGCCTTTTGCTTCACATACTTTATACTTTATTATAAAACCACGACCTTTTTGGCGTGATTATGGTTTTCAGCAACGATCAGTTAAATTTTGCTGTTGGAGAGCCGATATACTGAACACTCCCAATTGTATATGGGAAAGTGTCCTCACTCACACCTGTAAGACAAAAACTGGTATTCTCTGATCTTTTAAATAATGGTATAGCTCCCTTACTCTTTGCTTTCTCTCTTCCTTCCTGTATTTCTTTTATCCTCCTTCTTTCCTCCCTCCCACTCTTCTTCCTTCTTTCCTAGTACTCAGCCTAAACACTATTACATGGCTTGAGTAAATTAAGAGTCTATGGGGGAATGAGACTGCAGCACATTTCTGATTGTTGAAACCCAAATGGAGTGAAGGGCATCTGGAAGGAAGTGCATCAGAAACTTTGTATGTGTTATCAGAATCCCAGTGTGTGAGGAGAGCATAGGCAACAGCCCAGTATGGGATCTTAAAGCTTGGGAAGAATAAGCAAGTTTCCAAGGGGGGAGGAGGGAAGTGGTAAAAGAACATTCTGGTGGGTTATTGGAGCCCAAGTAGGGTAAAGAAGCAGCTGTGCAGAGAGAATTGTAGCAATGAAAATGGGAGACAGTATAAACGAAGAGGGCATCAATCCAATAGCAAATAGATTGTGGGTAAATGGGGGCTACATGTTACTTTTTACTTGAGGAAGGAGTTCCAAATAGAGAAAAGAAGATAGAAATACACCTTGTGGCGTTGGATTGGAAGAGAAATTTGATGTATTCGTGTGAACAGGAGGCACTAGTGGAAATTTGTGATTAGTAAAATACAGAGAAAGCTACTAGAGTAGAAATTTTGGTAAGTAGAGAGAACTATTATTATTCACGTGAAATAATAGTTTTCAATATATCAGGATATAGAAATCAACGTGGACATAAAAGGGTATGTGAGTGTGAGTATACGTGTGTGTGTGTGTGTGTGTGTGTGTGTGTGTATGTGCGTGCATTTCCTAGCTTTATTAACTGACTGATATGGCCTGAGAAAATCAACAGCTCAATTGAAATGACCATACCAAGATCACAGATCTGGTTCCTAAATAGCATTCTCCAGGAAAAGAAATTAGAACACTTTGCACAAATGGCTGACTCTAAGACTGGAGCGGGAAAAGAACAAGAACATCTCACTCTGCCAGAAACTAACGCAGTGCTCAAAGAATGATGGGGGTGTATCAGTAAATAAATAAATAAATAAAAACAAAATTAACTGGGAAGCCAGCATAAGGGGTTCAAACTGACCAAACAGGATATCTGAGCAACAAAATAAAGAAATTATAACTCATTGAAGAAAATAAAAACCTCATTAGTCCATACTAGTATAAATGAATAATTAAAGAAAAAAGCTCTTAATTACGGAAAAATGTCAATTAACATAGAAAAAACATTTAGAAATTCACCATTTTACAATTATCATAGCTAAAATAATTCACTAAAAAACATCAATATATACTAAAACTACTTAGTGAAATGGGGAGAGGAAATAGAGTATTTACATCCTCTCAAAATACCTTCAAACAAAATACATACTAAAAAGGGGAAGCGAAAGAATTTCAAGTAGAAAAATCTTGCAATTACCACTTTAAACAAGTCATCTAGGTCATCATCATCAGTAATGAAAAACAAAATCACTTGCCACCTGATAGGACTAAATGAGCAGAACACTGAATCAGGTCTGTGACACTTCCGCCAAAGATGCAGAACCTGAATCTAATTATGAGAATGTATCAGACAAACTCACACTGAGGGACATTCTTCAAAATAATTAACCTCCAGTCTTCAAAAGTTCCAAAGTCATGAAAATCAAGAGAAGACCAGAAAACCGTTCCGGATTGCAGGAGGCTAAAAGGAATCACAGCAAAATGCAATTCATGATCCTCGACTGGATTATTTGACCATGAAGGGCATTTTTGGGACAATTGGCAAAAGCTGACTGGGTCTGTGGTTGATACAGTAGAAATATATCAATATACATTTTCTGATTTTGATGGTTATATTGTGATAATTGGAAAATATCCCTCTTTTTGTAGAAAATACTAACCCACGTACTGAAAGGTGATGAAGCATTATGTTGGCAATTTGCTGCAAAATGGTTAAGAAGAAAAAGTTCTTTGCAATAGTCTTGCAACTTTTTCCGTAAGTTTGAAATTTTTCCAAACTAAAAAGACAAAAATGATGTAACCCACACACTCCTCACTGTATTTTTCTCTTTCCCTTTGCAGGCCACAGAGTAGGTGGCCCCAATCCTGGATATCAAAGTACAGAGGTTATGTGTAGTTATTTTGCCAGTAGAATGTCAGGCACATATACATGCCTTGGTGGAGTTTTTTTTCATATCACTTTTAAAAACAGTTGATTAATGTAGATTAATAATCAGTTACCAATCCTGAGTTGTTTGGACTACTTTACTTGTTGCTCATTTGTGAAATTTTGGTAAGTACAGAGAATTCCTCATTTCCAGCCAGTGGTCCCTCATAATCATATGGCATATCCACATTTGGCAAAAGGTTGAGAGGCCACTTTTTTTTAAAACCCATAAGGAATAATAAAGAGAGAATATCACATTAACTCAGAATAGATCCACTGTTTCCACAGTCCTAAGCATAATTTATTGAAAGGTTTTTAATTTAATTGACTGTATATATGCATAATTCAGAGGAGATGATAACCATAGGATAACAGAATTAGAGATGAAAAATCTCAACATGTTGCCCACCAGAGAGGACATCATTTATCTCATTGCATTTGAGTGTTCCTTACTAAGTTGGATGTGAAAATCCCCTACAAAAATAATTCAGAAGCAAAAGATATATGTTTTAAAATTATTCAAGCAGAAATACATTTTCAGGGAAGGCTGTCATGAAGATTTTATAATGATGACCTCTAAATGCTAAAAGAGGTTGTAACAGGTCTCATTAAATATTTAACTTTTTAGCTTCCTCTTTGCATAAGTTTTTGTCTAAATTGCATAATAGAACATTTTAGAATCTTCTATTTCTCTATTCAGTGCCCTCCTGAGTTATGCCTCTGTATCCTAAAATCTTGGAAGTCAGGTCAAGTCCCAAGTCCCTTTTATCATTAAAGTAGGTTTTGAATTAACCCTTTAATACAAAGAAATTGCAGATTAAAACGCATTACCCTTTCAGTAATATTTGTATTTTAGCAGTCACATGTGTGATGATTTCCTTGGTAGGGTGGAAATCCTCAAAAGCACAAATTAAGTATCTGGAATGGTCATTTTCAATCTCCATCAATTATTTCACGTGGATAAAATACTAAAATTTAACATAAATATGAAGATAATGTTTAACAGAATACAATGTACAGAACATGGTAAATATTTGCGATCAATATGGCAAACTGTCTATGTTTTTTACAACCTGGACAAATTATTAATTTTGTTTTAATTATCCTGGTCTTAATTGCATAGTTGTTCCAATAACTTTTGTCAATATCTTTGTGCCTCAATATGTTATCAGTAGAAGCCAAAAAATTGATAAATCAGACATTTTAGTACTTTTAAAAACATTCCAATTAGAATATCAATAATCTGTTAAATAGCTTGGTTAATATTTTGTCATCAATTTAACATTTTTCATCAATTTAACTATAATAATAACATTGATTTAAACTGAATAATGTTAATATCTTCCCCCAAAAAAGAATGAATTAATTTGAAGAGACTTGTGGCAGACATTCTTGATGTGCTGGCCTTCTGTTTTCCTTAACAACCTTGCCCGAACTAGATCTGGTCAGACGACCCAGCTCTGCCAATAAGACATAAACAGAAATTAAGACATAGAGCTTCTAAATATAGTGTTTCTCTTCTTTCTTCAAGTTTAAAGTTTTTATAATGTTCTTTATGCTATGAGTATATATATTCTAATTTTTTAAAATTATACTTTAGGTTCTGGGATACCTGTACAGAACGTGCAGGTTTGTTACATAGGTATACGCGTGCCATGGTGGTTTGCTGCACCCATCAACCATCATCTACATTAGGTGTTTCTCCTAATGCTATCCCTCCCTTAGCCCCCCACCCCCTGACAGGCCCCAGTGTGTGATGTTCCCCTCCCTGTGTCCATGTGTTCTCA